>NC_132918.1:63565435-63865435 GCF_047675955.1 Chlorocebus sabaeus | reverse complement strand
TTATAGTGTTGTTAAGCTTCATGATTACTTAATATGTTTTATAGCATTAACTTTGATGCTGTTGTCTACACCCCCTCCCTTTTTTTCCTCTTAAATTGCCCCAAGGGCTAAACATTTTTCTTTTCAAATCATATGTTTTAAAATTCATCTTCTGCTCTAGGATGAGGCAACCAATTTCAGAAAAAGCAGCTCTGTATTATCCACATGAAACATTATAAAGAGTGTTTTGAATAAGTTAATAATCATTGCTTTCTAATTTTGGCTTTAGACTGCAGTTTAATATAATGGAAAAGAGTAATCTTGATAAAAAGTGGTTTAAAAAGGCACATTTATTGTTAATGAACCTCATAACCAAAAACAGATGGGACCTCGATCAACGGTAAACCTTTAGTTCTCAGTGTGCCACTCTGGAGTACAAAGATAAATAGCCGTTAATTTTTCTCAAACTTTATAGTTCTTCAATTGGCATTCTTAAGGTTGCTTTTAAACTTCCAGATTAACATTATTGCCCCCCTTTTCTTGATTATATGGTGAGAAGTAGGCTATGGTTAAACAGAAGAAAAAAATGTTTACAGAAAAGCCATGCTAACACAAACTGGCTTTCAACAAATCCAGATTTAAATAGCTTCAGTGTAACAATTTACAATAAAAACAAGCCATGTCAAATTACTAGACAGCTAGGAAAAATGGTAATTATTCTCTCTGGTTTTCCTAAATATGATGCCTTATTTTCATAAGCTCAATATTTCAAATACCATCAAAGTTCATAAAATAATTCTACTTACCTGTTCTTATCAATTCTAATTAAAACTATGCTTTAAAAATGACTTTGATATTATCTAATCACTTTACTATAAATGATGTGAAAATTGATGTCTAGTATATAACTGAAAATAATTATCTGTTAATTTTTTTGAGGTTAATTACAATGTTAACGCCATTGCATGCTGAGGTTGTTTCTGAATACTGGATATTTTGTTTTACCAGTATCATCAAGGTTTTGTGTGTGTGTGTGTGTGTTTTTTAATTGAGCTTGGCACTTCAACCTAATGTGTATATCACAAAGTGTATTCTAAATTTTTAAAAAATATTTATTGTTAACAGCCCTCTATTACTAATGGACACCTAAATACTACAAAACACATGAGTTTTAATGCATCAGTACATTGGATATTTGAAAACCCTTCACTTCTTCCTGTTTCCTTAGGGGTAAACTGATCCAATCACATGTTTGACCCAAGACTTGACTAGATCTGTCACATAACTCTTGAAACTTTGATAATGGAAAACTTTTTCTATGCATTAACTTATAAAAGTCAGTGGGGAGTTTAAAAAACAGTTAGATGTTTGTTACCTTCTTTTGAGATTGTTTATGATTTTTCTCAGAATTTATATCCATACACATATAAAACATTTTGTATGTATATGTATATTACATGTACATACACATATAAACATATACATTAGATTTCTAACATTTTGAACTGTGATCATGTTTCCATCCTTTATTAAAGTGTTTCTGCTGTATTTTGTAATGAGTTTCTAATTGTTAAAAATTGGGACTACGTAAATAAAATTAGCTGTTTTCTTTTTAGCTATACTTGTGATAATTCTTGTTCTAAAAGTAAGCCCATTTCTCCCCACTTAGTTTTTTTTATAGGCCAATTGCCTTTTTATTCGTGTGTATTGGTACAGTTTCCACAGATCATTTTGTTAATTTAAATAAGAATGTAAGGCTATTATCTAGAAATATAGTAACATCTGTATCATATCTAGATAGGCCATTTTACCAATACATTATATTTGTGGAGAGATACCTAGAGCTAAAACATTTACATAGGGCACATATATACACGTAGGTCCCCACCCAATTATAACATGTCTTCTTTTTAAATTCTGGCAGGTGATCTTTAGACAGTGACTGAGTATGGATCATTTGAACGAGGCAACTCAGGGGAAAGAACATTCAGAAATGTCTAACAATGTGAGTGATCCGAAGGGTCCACCAGCCAAGATTGCCCGCCTGGAGCAGAACGGGAGCCCGCTAGGAAGAGGAAGGCTTGGGAGTACAGGTGCAAAAATGCAGGGAGTGCCTTTAAAACACTCGGGCCATCTGATGAAAACCAACCTTAGGAAAGGTAAATACTTTCAAGCCAAATCCTGGAAAGCTGAAAGCCCTATTGTCTACACAAGGCCACACTGGGGGGGAGGTGGGGTGGGGGGGAGTGGCAGAACATGTTTTGTATAGCCTGCCTTTATTCTCTTTATGATCTTAAATTAGTTATATTCTGGGTCCTTAGTATCAATCATGTTGGAAAGTATAGGCTCCATGCTTGGGTGGAGCGTTTTACTATAGACTGGAATCATTGAACATTTTGGATAATAAGGACTGAATTAAATATAATGGTTTTAGTTTACGCAAGGGTCCATTCAAAAGGTGTTACAGTAGAGGATCGTAGGCGGCTGTTGCTTTAAACTAACCTGATTAAGAATAAAACACTTAGGTGGTTTGAGAGCTACTCTAGCTTCTTCCTAAGATTTTTAGTTGTAAGGCAGTTTCAGAGATCTTGGAAATCTTATGTAGACGTTTGGTAATGCTATTTTTTGTGGCTTATTTTCTTAAGAGCAAATTCATTAGCAGTAAAAATTCTGATGATCCTGTTTTTTAATTTTTGTTTTAATTGGGTATTTTTGATGAAGAAAGAACAGATTTAGGAAAGTTTATAAGGGAAAGATGTGTAACTGGGTGACTCTTTTCTACCAATATTAAATTGATGCAGTTTAACAACTTTGACTGTGTTTAACAGTGTTGTTCCTGTAAAGCAATGCCTACCCTGGGTGTAATGCATGTGCCTCCTAAGGAGCTTCATTTTGTGTCTGAATAACATGTAGGAATCAGATTTTCCTTACATTTGCTAAGCAATGGATAAAAATGCTATATTTTAGCAACCAAGAATATTAAGTAGATAAAGTTAGAAGGCAGAGGAATTTCATTGTGTTTGATGCATAACATTTATCATACAATCATTTATTTTTTCCTTGGTTTGGCGAAAACAAAGAATATATTGATCCTGAAATGAACAGACACAGCAGTCCGTATTGTTAGATCTTTATCTATTAAAAATGGAAAAACAGCACTTCAGCAAATTCTTTGGCCTCTACTCATGATTACCCTATTTATTGATTGTTTGCCAAGAATGTATGCATCTTAAGAAAGCCAGGGTAAGAGCATTAAAAATATAATTTATTACGGCTTTTCAAACAGAGTGCATTAATATTGTACTGTGAAGCGCTGGGGCTCTATAAAAAAGACTTTCTGACGCCTGCAAACATGTAAGTTCCATAAATTCCTAAATAGGAGATTTCAGCTGTCTCTGGTATTATGTGATATTTGCACAGCAAACTTTAATGCCAGGACAGTTTTAGACAAGGATTCTACAGACTTCACTGCTCCTTATGGCAGACGTGCTGTTTACACAGGCTCATAAACCTTCAGCAAAAGCTTCTAAGACTGCCTTCAGGTTTAAATCATGTGGTATTTTTAGCATTCAGCAGTGACCAGTGCTCTCCCCTTTAAATGCTGGAAGGTTATGAAGTTGCTGTAGTTGGAACTCTCGCCAAACACTAGCACGAATAATCAGACAGTTCAGAAAAGGCTTGTGTTCAGCATTACTCCCAGGAACGGGAGGGTAACCGCAACAGTTTGCTAGAAGGTCTGTAATTAGATGGTACTATTGTCACTTTATAGCCATCTTTATTATTTTAGGGTACCTCTAAACATGATCAATAAAATCCACAATAAATCCAGTATATTTCAATAGTTTGAAAACCCCGCAGTTGTTTTATAGATCTAAGGAAAAGCGTATTGTAGAATACATCTGTTTTATCCTACGAAAGGAAAAATCAATGTGTATGTTTTTATTGTACTTACCCAACTCTTTGAAGATATCAGGACAGGAGGAGGAAGAACTAAAAGTACAGTAAATTCACTTCCTGCTCAAATGCTTTTTTGTTTTGTTTTGTTTTGCTTTGGATGTATTCTAAAAATGCAATTTAATTGTAGGAGGGTCTCAGATAATCCAAATAACAAAATTGCTAAAGTCTTTTTGTGGGTTTTTATTAACATTTTCATCTTATTTTTCATGTGGATGGTTTCTATCTGACAGGTGCTAGATGAAAATTATGGCTGAGATGAGAAAACACTACTAAGAAAAAGGGATTGAATGCTTTTATTTGTTTAGGCGATTTTGCCAAAATACCTTCAAGCCAAGGAAGGAATCACCAGTTTGCATATTGCTATTTTTGCTGTGGTCTCCCCAAGTTGTCTTCTGATCCCTGACGGGTTCTCTCTCTGGTATAAAACAGCTGAATGAATGACAAAAATATTGGCAAGCTCTGCGGCTTGTTTTTCATGCCTAGCCTGTTGGTACCTCCGAATGAGTTTGTAAGTTTTTCTGAGTAAACCTAAAGGGGTTTGTTTGTCAGACCTAGAATCTCTTGTGAACAGTTCGCTAAAGCTTTGGTGAAGACTCACATGTAGAAGGATATAGCTGTTTGATTGCCGGCTTTTGTTCAGCAGAAACAAGCAAATAGAGAATCTTTGAAGGGCCTCTCTGGTGTCAGTAGGAAATCTTGATTTTTTTAGCTACGGTTGGTGTGCACTAAGACATCTTCAGAAGTTGGTATGATTCTGTGAGTCCAGAGGACAGAGCTTATAGAGGCATTAGTATTGTAGGACTAATTGTGGATCCTGGGTGCCCTGTTAAAGTAACCCTTGTCATCATTTATGCTAAAGATGATACCCTTCTGGCAGTTTGCCACAGTACAATTCAGATGCATCTGCTTTTAACCCTTTTCCGTTGTCACTGGAAGTCTGACAGTGCGCTGCATAAACACCTTGAGTACCACAGCATTCCGTAATACCAATTTCTAGAAGCAGCGTCTTTCTAATAGTGGTGTGGCCTGTGCTTGTTAATCATCTGGCTACTGAGTTACTATATTGGATTAAAATATATAAAGAGAGAGCACACCAAATCTATGCAGATTCCTTTTTTCTAGTATGTCCCGATAAGGTCAGTTTCCTTTTCTCTCTCTCATTTTTACCTTATTTGCTACAACAAAGATTGTTGATTTTAAAGACTTATGGGTACTGTGCTATCTTTTTAGGTAGGTTAAATGAGTATTCATAAAGCAAATGTTATTTGTCTAGATTATGCACATATTGAAATTCTGTATTATGATGACCGGTTTGGTTAAGTACTTTTTGTGGAACCAGTTAGAGTTAATATCTAAAAAAGGAAGAAAATGAAAATTTCTTTGTCGAAGATAATTTGTTTAGACACAAGCAGGAAAAGTTTATTATTAGCAAAATCATGTAGGCAGTAGAAAGGTGGGTTCTTCTGAAGATAAACAGTGAGTTGTGTTTGCATACTGTATACTACTCATAGCAAATTAAGGAAGACACATTTTTCTTTCGTCACCATTATTATTTGATCAGAAAGGTAATTCTGCATTCATTGCTTTTGGAAAATGCACTGTTAATTTAGAGCACAACTTACCTTAGGACCAAGTTCACATTCTACTTAAATATTTCTGTTACAACTTTAAATAATATGAGAATGTATATATTTATGTGCATGTGCCTGTAGTTCTGTACCCAGTCTGCCTTGGAAGCACAGTGAATCTCTTGTGATTATTTATTTTCATGGCTAATTTTTCCTCCCCCCACCAAGCTGTATTTCTGAAGACTGTTGGTTTTCCATCCCTCTTTCTTCATCTTTTTGATAGGAACCATGCTGCCAGTTTTCTGTGTAGTGGAACATTATGAAAACGCCATTGAATATGATTGCAAGGAGGAGCATGCAGAATTTGTGCTGGTGAGAAAGGATATGCTTTTCAACCAGCTGATCGAAATGGCATTGCTGTCTCTAGGTTATTCACATAGCTCTGCTGCCCAGGCCAAAGGTAAATAATGTGTACGTGGGGTTGGAAAAATTGCTTGGCATTCTTTGTTTACCTTGCAGAGAAAGCACTGAATATTTTTATTCAAAGAACTGTAGCCTGTATATTACATTGGTTCCTTTTAGGCTGTGGCTTTAAAAAATTGGCTTAATTCAGTTTAGTTTAGTTAACACACATTTTGCTCATGTGGAATGTTGAGGTAGATTTTTTTTTTTAAATTACTTCAGCTGAATCATTAGTATGCTTATTGACCTTAATAATCTGCTCCACTGAGGACCCACAAGGAAGTGAGGAGCGTATTTGAGCAGATGGACTGTTGAGAGTCAATTTGCATTTATGACTGAATATCTAGTTCTGTTTCTTTTATTCTGTTTCTGATGGTTTTATGGGCTGTAAAGTATTTTTCAATGCTGATTCCCACTGCAATAGAGAATCTTATCTAAATCGTAAAGCCATTTAGAACTGGTTCAGCTATGTCTTATTAGAACTTCCTGTAAGTTAGGAAAATGTGGCCTTATGCATAGGTTTTATTGATGGGGTTTTATTTCCAAAATAATAAACAACCCTACAGTCATTTACATAATTTTACAATTTGGAAAGCTAAGCTGTGAATATTTTCATTGACCTGCCTTTTAGAGGGAAGGGAATCATTCAGACAGAAATAACGGTATTGCTTGTGGTAGGGGTAGTAGGAAAGAACACCCTTCTACTAGATATATTATTTGAGGGTAAAATATTTAGTGACATATCCTCTTTATCTGAAATAGGGCTAATCCAGGTTGGAAAGTGGAATCCAGTTCCACTGTCTTACGTGACAGATGCCCCTGATGCTACAGTAGCAGATATGCTTCAAGATGTGTATCATGTGGTCACATTGAAAATTCAGTTACACAGGTGAGTCAAGACAGCAAATCTAGGGTGAAACATTCTTCTTACCTGATCTTTTGAAATGAAGCATCTCTCTCTGGTCAACCTTCAATTTTTTTTTTTACTCCATGTTTCAGAAAGGTTAATACAGATCGATTCGATTTTGTTACCCTATCCTTCTGCCTTTTTTCCTAACTTCAATGTATAATTTAAAAGCAAACCCCCCCCCCCCCACACACACACACAGAATGTGTGGGTTTGTGCAGGTTATCAAAAGAGAAGACTTTTTACGTTTAGTCAATTAAATAATGCATTACAAGAAGGCATTTTACATAAAGTTTACTTAAGAAAAAAATATTTTTGCATATCATGAACAGTGCCATCTGTGTACATTTTGTGAAAGACTATCTTATTCACTATTACCACAATCTTATTTATTTATTTTTTTATGATTTTAATTCGTATGTACAGAGTAATGAAAGGAAATCGGTTAATACGTTAAAGCTTTTCACGATGGCTCAGGAGAAAGCAGTACACCTTAAATTGTCTTCCCAAGCGCATCAGAGCAGGAAGGTAGAAGTAACATGAAAAAATAGCCACCACAGGCAGCTGATGTATAATTCATGCATCGATACAGCAGATGTGTTGTATAAAGTAATTAACTAATCGGAACAATCAGGAGACCGAGAGCAATCTCCAGATGCATCTGTTTGATGCGCAAAATGAAATCTGTCTGTCTTAAAGGAATGTTCTGCAGCGGGATGCAATCTTGTAATAATCCCCTTTCTAATCTATGTCTCAAATAGTTGCCCCAAACTAGAAGACTTGCCTCCCGAACAATGGTCGCACACCACAGTGAGGAATGCTCTGAAGGACTTACTGAAAGATATGAATCAGAGTTCGTTGGCCAAGGAGTGCCCCCTTTCACAGGTACTTAGCATAGCATGTAATAAATAATAAGACATCATGGGCAACCCTGATTTGAGGTTTGATGGAGCTCCCTGATTTAAAGCAACTGGTATCTGAAGCAAGAATCTGCCAAAAATGTAAAGTGACTTGACCACTGGTGACCTTTTAAAATATGCCTGATTTGTTGTGAACAGAGCCTATACGCTTTTTCTCCCTTGGGGGAAAGAGCCAAAGGACTGTTTACAGGAAAAACAGTTCAGTGGAAGACTCCGCTGGCTAATTTTTAGATTTGTCTTCTGAGTGCTATGAGCATGATAGCTACATTCTCCTGAATGCCCTTATTTAAGAAAGAGTCAAGGTGGTACTAATCCCTCAAAGCTTCGGTGAGAGGGAATGGCAGTGGCAGTGTGAATGCATAAAACTTCACTGTGCTATCTGAATAAAACAACAGTACAATTCTTGGATATTCATTACCAAAAAATTAAAAGTATTTTAGTACAAATAATTATGAAAATAATTACCCTTAACTAAAGGTTGAATAGTGGTTAATTCATTAGGATTTTGTGACCAGTTTTGTGGCTTTAGTTTACTACTTTTCTGTTTTGTTTTTTTTTTCAGTGGAATTTTCTTTTTTCCTTCTGAGATACCTGTCATACCATCAGGGATATTTGAAATGAAATAAAGATTTTTAAATTATTTTCCTTGATTTCTTTGTTTAGAATAAATTTGGTGGAGGGCAGCTAAAACTCTAGATAGAGACTGCCTACCTGCTTATAGACAGAAAATCAAACATCATTTTTGATGAAACTCAGCTGATTTCAAATAAAAAAAAAGGATGCCATGAATCTACTCGTAAAGGGCTGCTTAAAATGGGTTTGGGTACTGAGGGGATGACTGTAACACATGTAAGTATATGATATGTTACAGTCATCCCCTCAGTACCCAAACCCGTTTTAAGGCCATTCCATGATACAGTATTATTAAAATGTTGGTCCAACTAGATTTTTACCAAATTTTTAATGTTTTCTTTTAATTTGAGTTTTAATTCTGAATATTAGTCTCAGCCATTTGAACTTGAACTGTATGACGCTGCTGTAAACATTTCTGCAATTGAGAGATCTCAAAGTGTATTTCTGCTATATTCTGAGTAGCAGATATTCTCAAAATGTATTTCTAATATGAGGCTCATGAAGATTATTAGGTACCTTTGAAGGGAATCTTGTGGGCTTTGTGCTTCTGTTTCATAGAAACTCCATGCATTTCAGATTTGCTAAGTTACATTCCAACATTTTTACTTTGATATTTGCTACAACTTTTAGGAATGAAGCAAATGAATTAAGTTTATGTTTAATAGCTTTCTATATTCTTCTAAAATAAGCTATAGCCACAGTTTACATATTCTCTGTATTGCTAAGTGTCCGTTTCTTGCAATTCAGAGAAAACTCTTTTCTGTCATTTCAGTTACACCTTCAGCTGATCTCCTATCTTCCCTCTCTCACCCTTGGAATAGAGAGGATAGGAATTTATAACCATCAAATAAAAATAATTTAAATTAATTAAACACAATTAAATCAATAGGATGATAGAATAAAGGGGTGACTCTTACTTCTGCGACCTTGTTTCGCAGACAACTCAAGATAACATGTTACATGGTTGCTAACATTTGAAAATTTGAAATGATCTAGAAATAAACTTGTTAAAAACTCAGTTAAAACATAATATAAACACCCAGTACTGGAATCACATGTGTCTTTATGTTACTAAATGTCCCATTGATCGTGGAAGCATATTCAGACGAAGACTTAAGGCATTTACTATGAGCTGAAGAAGAGGATGTCGGTACAGATATTTATTGATACAGTCAGTGAGAACTAATTGTTAAATGACATCAACATTCAGCCAATAAACTCCACCTCGCTATAACTTATAAATAGAATTGTGAATTTACTTAATGTTATCATAGAAAATGAATTACATACAGACAATTATAACATTAAGTAGAATGACAAAATGTAATTCAGGACTTGGTTTTGGAGTCATACATTGATGAATTTCTGTAGAGAGAAGTTTGCAGATACATGGCCTCCTGTGGCTGGATAGCTCACTGTAATCATTAAGTGATGGAACTAGGCTACAATTTCAACATCAATTATAATTACAGTATTCTTTTCCTTAAAAAAACTTCTAAAAATTATGCATAGTTTAGCAGTGAAAGCAAATATTTGAAATTAATTTAATATTTAACAGTATGAAAAAATGTAAATTGTTCTCTAAATGAGGGAGTTATTTTATATTTTGCTGAACCATCTTCTCTTTTTCTATGAAACTGATACTCCAGTCAGAATGTTTTCAATATAAACTTTTCTTTGTGCTTCTTTATTATGTTTTTCTGTCTAGAGTTATTAAGATGAGAGATGCAAGTTCCCTAAAGCCTATGTCCAAAGTATATGCCGAGTTTGACAAAACTACTCTTTTTCCTATGGTTAAGATTTGATGATGAAGATGGTCATGGTGAAAAAAGCCTAGCAAATAAATATGGCCTCAGTCTTGTGCAAAATGGGACCTAACACCAAGAAATGCCAAGTGTTAAGCCCTTTCTTCCCCTATAGAGTGTTGATTCATTCATGCGAGAGAACCTTTAGCGTGCAATTCAGCATACACATTTTACTGTACAGTAAGGGTTTTATTTTGTTGAATATGATAAAGTACTCCAGTAGCAAGTATGGCTACAGGGTCCCTAAATATTATGGTTAGTAGAAAGTTCACCCTGTGGGCAGGTAAATTCCTTTTATAGAGCAGGAGCTAGGAGGAGTGGAACTGGGGAGCCACCAGGATTTTGCCTGGGGTGTTGAATAAGCCCTGCCTCCTGTGCTCTTAGGACGATTGTCTAATACTTGGTAAGCAAATGTCCATTTGAACTTGGATTCTTAGAACCAGAAGGGATTATCCTTCCTAGGCTCCTCCCTTTGACAGTTGAAGGAGCCAGTGTCCCTGGAGATTAAAGTCACGGTGCTGGTTAATGACTAACACAAGTCCTGACTTGCTAAGCCTATGTCCTTGCCTGTGATAAATTTTAAAGTGCTGATTTAGCTACTTGGGAGGCCGAGGCAGGAGAATCCCTTGAACCCAGGAGGCGGAGGTTGCAGTGAGCCAAGATCGTACCACTGCACTCTAGTCTGGTGACAGAGTAAGACTCCGTCTCAAAAAAAAAAAAGGAATATTTACATTTGGGTACAATAATGTTTTCTTTGCTAATATTCATAAGGTGTTCTCCAGCTGCAGAAATTCCATAAGTGGGCTTGGTTTGATTTACAACTCATACCTTTATTTCTGTTATCACTTTCCTATCATAAATCTGCCCAAATAGATTGACACTAATTTATTAAATTCTTTGTACCACGTGTTTTTTTATTTTTGTAAAATGTTCTAAGACATAAGAAACACTTAGCTCATTAGAGGTCTGAGGTTAGATATTTTGTTGTTGCTTTTGTTTTTTTCGGTGGATGTGGTTAGATAAGTTGAATGTTGCATTCTAAACTGCAGCTGAGGAGAGAATAAATTCTGATTTGGGGACCAGAAAGCCTGTAGTCATAAAACTTTTGAGGATATGGATTTGGGAGAAAAATTGGAAATTTAAAAAGTAAACATTTTTATTTATAATAAAACATTACATTTTGATGCTTATTTTCCCTGGAGTTTTAGAAATTGCATTTAAATACTAGATAAATATATATACATTCTGATACAGTGTAGATCCATTTTTGTTAAGTAAAAGGTCAGCTATTCTACCAGCATAATGCCTTCCTTCTAAAAATGTTTAGGTCAAGTATTTCATGGAGGTCTTGATCTGATTTGCATAATTTTACCTTTCCTCTGTCACCACACACATGGGCATATATACACACGTGCGTGCACACACACACACGTCACAACTTTCACATTTTTAAGGCATTGGATTATTTTCTATCTTATTTCTCACCTGGAAAAGATATCTTTAAGCCAAGTCATATAGAGTGGGTGAGAAGTGTTATTTTTATTTTCAAGTAGCAAAATACATATAAAATAAATTTAAATTTGAACATTCCATTTAGAAGTAATATTGAGAAAGATGATTTTCCAATTTTCCTTTTATTCACAGCATCCTAGGATCTCAAATATGTTGGACAATTTATTTATTAATGGCAAAATAGATTTTAAAAAGAAACCACCCCATACTCCTGAAGCTTAGCTTCAGTACTGCTCTCCTGAAACGTGACAGTCATTTCCGTAGGAATTCAACACACGTACGTGTTTAGTTGATTTTCAGTCTGTATTATAAATGATACTGGAGCAACAATTACAAATCTATCATGTTATATAAATGTGTTTTTAATAAACTGTACTTTATTTCAGTTTTTGGACTGAAATGACATGTTTCTTAAAATTTTAAGTCAGCTTTAGTAATAACATTCTTAAGAGAATAGCCAGCATCGGTGTTCATATATTGCATTTCACGTGAGAGTCTACCATATGAAATTTGTTCACATTCATACATTCAAAAGTATGTATTGACAATCTGCCGTATGCCAGGCATTCCATTTCCTATGTAGTGTTAAGGATATAACATCTTATTAGTTGAAATAATAGTATTACACTTTCATTTAGTGCTTCTGATGCATCAAGAGTGCCTTTGGTCCCCCTAAGTAGGATATAGTCTTATATCCCCATTTTTAAATGAGGAACCTGAGGCACAGAATGTTGCCATGAGTGTCCATGGCTGCATTGCTGGTGAAGCAGAAGAGTAAGACTTCATACCCAGAGCCTGTGAGCTTCACCAAGTAGTCCTTTCATCACATACCACAGATAAAGGAAGTTTAAAAAAGACAAATTGAAAGCCTCTCAGATGAATTGGATAGGTTTTATAATACACTTTGATTTTTCTAAAGTACTGATAACTACTTGTAGTTTTCCAAGTGTATTTATTCTCATTGCTGAAAATTTTCTTTAACGTGTTTTGGTTTTGTGTCTTTGATTTTTTGTTTGTATTTTGTCTTGTTTTAAAAGTACATTGCTGTCATTTCAAGCCCCTAATCACAGGTGATCTAGACAGGAGCTGACTTTTGGGATAACTTGGCATTTGGGACATTCTAGAAGATTTGCCAGTATAGTTCTGTGCAGTTATTTCTCTTTCCTATTCTTTCGTATCCTCAAGACCAGTAGGCATAATTATGCTAATAGCCCTTTGTTTTGAACCCCAAGATAACATTAGGCATTTTCATTAGAAATAGTGGGCAGATGAATTTCTTAGGTCCGTTTGAAAATACAGACTCCAGTCATCAGACTGGCCTGATCCAATGAACGAGTCTTTTCCGAGCGGCTCCATTTTAAAATAAAATGATTCCTGTTTGAGCTGAGCTGGAACGATTTTATACTTGCCCCTTCCCAGTATAAAATTATCTTATGTTAAAACATCATATATTTTGAAGAAAAGCTCTACAGAGAATCTTCTTTCCTTTTTAAAATTACAAAACTTTCCTTAGTTTTTACCCTACTGACCATGGGAATCTCAGATTATAAATGTCTGCCTTGCCAGGCACTAAAGTACTTGATACTAATTGGATATTATGACCACTTTTCAGCAATTGTATTACTGTAATGGTGGGATCCATAAAGGAAATGGTAAGCCTGTCTTATATGGGTAGTTGTGTGAATTGCAAAACTTATATCAAATAATTTTTTTGCCTCGTCTTTTGAACCAGTCATGACATCATTCTAGTTCCTTTTTCAACTTAGTGAGATGTCTGCTCTGTGTTAATGTTATAATATGTATAATCTACAACAGAATTGTCCTCCAAATTGCAAGTTTTCCTTTTTGAATCTAATATATCAGGCTCATTTTTAGATGACTTAGATACATAAGGATTTTATTGTAGCTCGATGTTAGCTCTCTGTAACCTTTCAGATATATTAATCAAAAAAGCCAAACTTAATAAAGCATCTAACTTAAAATGGATTGATCTCAAATATTTTATAGCCACTATCTTTTCACAATAGTAAAACATAAAAGAGTTTAAGCCATGCCAATTTAGAGAGTGCTTAACAATGTGTAACTACTTTATTTTCACTTAATAGATTTTTTACCTGTGCCTTGTTTCAGATCTGAACAGGTTTCCTTTGACCTCAAAATCACTAATGCAAGGAAAATTACCATATCATGAGAGTATTTTTCCTCTTTTTTTGTCTGATTCTTAGAATAATAAATACTCCCAAGGCTTAGGAGTAGACATGGCCTGAGAGAAAGCCTATTAAATGCTATTTTCTAATGGTTTTAAAAAACAGCTTAGGCAAATCATGCTAACCAAACTGATTTTCTTGCTAAAACAGAACTAGTTTTAGCGTATATTTTAGACATCTTTTTTCCTCAATTACTACTGAAACTTCAAATTGGGCTCTATCTGGATTTGCTTTATAGATCTGCTTCATTTCATGCCAGATTTGGGCAAACTCATAAACAACCCCCCACTCCAAAAAATAAAAAAAATCCAGATAATCAAAACAAATAGATACACGAACTCAATTTCCCCGTCTTTCGTTGGAAACTGCTTGATTATAACGTGCTCTGAGTATTAAAAACATAAGAGAGCCTTTAACATAACAGAGGAGAGCCTCAGCCCTGGTTCTGCAGCTCATTGCCAATTGAAGCAAGGAACGCTCTGGCTATTGGGACTTTTAAATCTAGACTTAAAAGTTATTTGTTCTGTTTAGCATTTTTAAAATGATTCTATTAGGAATTGTGTGTGCTTCAGTTTTAATTTTAACTCATAATGATTGTAAAGCACCCTGGGATGCTTGCTTGAAGGGCGCTACAGAAATATAAGATTGCATTGTGTTCTAATATGCAGTCTTATGGGGTGCTGGAGTTTCACCATGGACAGTTCATAAGGTTGCAGAATTCCTCATGGCAGAGAAGGTGGCTCGCTGACTTCTTTAGCAGTCTTTTTCTCTCATTCTTACTCTGAAACTTTGTTCTCTTTAATCATCATCTTTCTCTCTTAAAAAAAATTGATTATTTTCTATTGTAGTATTTTCCCATAGAAATGCTAATCTAATTTAGTTGACTCAGGTTGAAGATGCAAACCAGTTGATAGGTTGGAAGTTAAGAAAAGGGTAAAGTTTTTAATTGCTAGCACTATTTGAGATCACATTCTTATCTGAATAACAAGACATGATACTTCATTACTGAATACCACCGTCTCAGGCTTGTCCCATTTTACTGTCCACCTGGTATTTGTTCCAAGGCAGTTCAGAAATGTAACAAGTATTAACTTTGTGAAATGTCACAATGAGACTCTTCTCTGTGTTGTTGAAACTCCTGGGTTATGATAACATATGACACAGCTTGATCTAGTTTTCTTTTTACTTTTTAATGGGACTATTTCTTTAGAGTAATGGCATTTCTTCAACAACTTCATTCTGTTACTTTTTGTGTGTTTTTGTTTGTCATTGCTCTCTAGCATCCCTTTAATTAGCTCCCAGCATTGTAGGAATCAGGAATGTGAGTTCTGTTGTGGCCAGCTATGTGAGCTTGGGCAGCTGACTCCATGACTCAATTTTCTCATCTGTAAAGTAGGAAGATAATAGAACCAATTTCTCAGTCTTGTTTTGAGAATTAAATGAGCTGGTACTTAGAAAACATTTAGAACAGTTTTCAGTCCTAAAGTGTGCCATAACTAGTTGTTTTTCTAAAATGTGGGCATTGAGAGTTTGAAATCCTACTTGCACATGCCACATGGTCTAAGTAACTCTCTGGCTACATGGAAGATTTTGGTGCAATCTTCATTTTTAGTGAAAACAACCAAATACTTTTCATTTGTGAAAAAATTAAAGGACTGTATTATAACTCAAACTCAACGTTAAGGAACACTTGCAATCATTATAAAGTTATGATGTATTTTAAAATGGAAGTGGAAGACTGAAGCTTGTACTTTAAATAAATTGATTTGGAAGTTTAGCAAATATGATACCCTAGACTAGACAATGTCAAGTAGAATAAAGATGGGACCGTTACCAAGAGGTGAGCTTTTGCCAGTATCTTTTCCATTAACTAACCTCGCCTGTACTCCCAGCACCCAAGGTTCTGTCCTCTCCTTATGCGCCCATCTTAGCATTTTCCACATTGTTCTGAAATAGTCTGTGGACTAACTAGGCTGTCTGTGTGCACTGTAATTGACTGTCCCAAAGGAACTAAGTTGTATTCATCACTGTCATAGATCCTGACACACAGTAGGAACTCGGGAATATTTGTCAGACTTAACCTTGTAGGATTTGCACATGTTTATTTCATAAACCAATATAGCACATCAGTGGTTGTATTAATAGTACTCTATAGATACTTTTATCTACAGTATCCTATCTCATGAAATATTTTTCTGTTATACTTAATTCTGTATTTTTACCTAACAAAGAACAAATCACTTCTGAATTTTTCTCTTAAGAAAACCTACTGACATTCCAAGCTGTCTCATGCTTTTATATGTTTGATAATGTTCATGAATATGTGTACTAAACTTACACATTTGTAAGCACAACAGTAGCCTTGGAGTTACAGGGAACTCAGAGGTCTGAATGCTTAAAAAGACCTAATTATACACCACAGTTAAGAACAAGCTTTAAAAACATATGCAGCATTTTTAAATTTTTAAATTTTTCTTCCACAATGGTACATGTATTTCCACCTGGCTAATAATTTTCATTTTGTCTCAGTTGCATTATATTTGAGACCCACACTTCTTTACTGTTATTTTTATTTGTTCATTTTCTTCTCATATTCAAGAGTAAAATGGGAAATTTTCAATAACAGTCAGATAATTTACAAAGATGCTGACATTGCCAGTACGGAAATGTTAACAGTATCACCCCATGTTTGCTTACAATGTCCATTCCTCAGTTGTGTTCTAAAGTCTACATTTGGCCTAAGAAACTCCATTTAAGGCTATCAACATACAGTGTTTTAAAGTCATCTGTGTAAAGGTCTAGAGTCACCTGAATTTAGAGAGAGCTGCAAGTGTAGATAACTGTTCAGCCATTCCATAATGGGCCTTAGGGACTTGGTTTGTCCACCTTCTAAGCATGATCACCAGCTCAGCCTGGAAAACACATGTTTAGTGATGGATGGAGCTCTTTATTATATGATTTACAACCCATTCCAACACATTTTTCTCATTTCACCATAACTTCTAATGAGACGATTACCTGAGGATGGCATTTTCCTACACTGTGAAGGATTTTCGTAATATTGATTGAGATGAAGCCAGATTAATTTGATTTTTCTTTATGATCTAATCCAGAGGTGACATTGGTTTATATTTATCTGGTAGACATGGGAAGTCTTATCTAAAAGCTAACAACGATGAATAAAACACAGAAATCAAAGCTGTGGTTTAGCCCTCAGTCATCTGTGAAGTCTTGGATCAGATCTGAGTGAGGTCCATGGACCCCACAATCTGCTCCAAGGCTTTATGCAGACCCTGAAATTATAAGCCAGTTTTGGGAATGCACGGGGGACAGCTTTCATGGGTTTTATGTAATTTCCAAAGTTAGTTCTGTGACCCCATAAATAGCTAAAAGCCAGGAGATATTTTACCCCCAATTTTTAGGCAGTATGGCTTAAAAATCTAATATGCTCATGTACAGAAGGAATGCAAAGAGGTAATATAAAGTCTCCTGTGAAGAGTTACAGAACCTAATTCTAATATTTACTTTTGGAAAATGAATTGCTCGAAGTACTTTAGTTCTTGTTTTCGCTCTGTGGTTTAAGGTTTTTTTGTTTGTTTGTTTTTTAAAAAAAGTTCTATTTAGGACCTCTGGAATTTAACACGAATTTGGTATCTTTTTTTCTTCTATTTCTAAGTACAGTTACTAGACATTTTAATCTCTAGAGAGGATGAGCGATTTGACCACACAAGGGCATCAGAGAAAGAGATTTCTCAAACGGGTACATTGGTATACTGTAGTGCCTAAGATTCAGAATCAGGAAACAGTTTTTGCAATAAAATCAAAACTCTTTGGATTCATATTTATCTAATGAAAAACTTGTGAAAATTCTATTTGGATATAACATAATATTTAACTTAATAATGAGTATATTTTAAATAGTCATAAGCAGGATGCCAGTGGGGCCGTAACCTTCCTAAAAAATAAGACTCTAGTTGGAGACATTTGCACAGTGAGTACCTGAGAATGAATAATGTGTGTTACAATTGAATCTTCTTTAGTCCCTCTGTTTGAGAAGACATACAGATTTCATAGACTTTTAAAGCTGTTAAGAGGAGACGTTGGAGATTATCTAGTTCAGTTCCCTTCCTGTTACAGCTCCTGTGTGCAGTTAATTTGGAATTTTACATGCACTTAATATACCTTTTAAAAATATTTTATAGTTTAAACTATTTACCAATATATTCATTTGGTTTGAGTAAGGTTTCAGTGTGATAAGAAAGGTCTGGCTACGTACTTATACAAAAGGGCAGAATAGAGAATCTGGTCAGAACATATTATCTGGGCATATATAAGTTACTTTATGGGAAGAGCCATGTAAACTGTGAACCAACATTTTCTTTAAAAGTTATGAATCGAGTATTTAAATCAATAAAATTTCTGTGCTTTGATATGATCATATTTTCATCTTTAGGAAATATAGTAGGAAAATTAAAATAGAATTGGATGTGTTCTCTTTGTGCTTCCTTTTGTATTCCTTTGGAGCTTTGTACTGAGTTTCCAATTTTAGCAATGTGCCAGGGTTACTTTGTATGAAAATGCCATTTTCAGGCACTAGGATTGATCAAGATGGCAAGAGCCATAACTATGACAACTGGAGTTTAAGTAAAATTTAGAAGTGATTAGTCTCTTCTCAACAAATTGAGATTCCAAATATGCCCCAGTTGTATCTCCCAAGAGAATAGCTTAGAAAGCAATAGAGGATCCAGAGGGAAAGATTTGGGAAACAGAAGCTAACAAGCACAAACAGAATATTACACTTAGAAATCCTGCCATTCGCTCTCATAAACTGAAGCCCATTTCCCGTCCTTCCCACCCCCAAAATACCAGATGGGAGCTACCTGTTAATTTTCAACAAATTCATTTCTTGTCAATATATCATATCTCATACGATGCCTCTTAGAGCTTGTTTGTAGTATTTGGTGTCCTTTGAGATTAAAAGAAAACCTCATTTACGAGGAATTCTTGTGAAAATTGTATTTGAATGTGGAGTTGATGTGAAGTTAAAGTTTGACCTTTGAATTTTCCACGGCCAGATAAAAAGCTGCTGTAAAAAATCAGGCCATAGGTAGTCAGGACATGCACAAAAGGGTGGGAGATTAGAATGTATGAAGTTGCACGTCTCAAAAAATAAAAATATAAAATAATAAAAGCCAGTAGTTTGACAGAGTGTTCAGTAAATGCTCATTTTATTGAAAATTACAAAAAGGTGCTTAATGCCTTTGCGCCATTAATACGATACATTAAAAGGTTACTGTCAAGATTAGTGTCCCATCCCTGAAAATTAACTATAGGGCTTTACACATCACCATGCACAGACTGAGAAGTTAAAGGTTTTTTAAAGACACATTTTGCATTGTGCAGCCATTTATTTCAGAAAACAATTATTTTAGACTTTGTACCAAAGACATTAGGAATGATGTGCTTTCATTTAAAGCACGGACATAACAGATACGTATTATAAACAAGGTAGAACCATGAAATTCTCCTTATAGAATAAAACCTGTGCAAGATTATTTCCCTTGCTGTCTCTCTAGAGTATTCCAATTCAAAACATACATTCCTTCCTACAGAAAAAAGATATTCAGATTCCTTAGTTGAAATTAATTAGCATTCAGAAACCAGATAGCATGTTTTTGGGTATTCATGAGATCTCTGTTTGAAAAAAATGTTTTTAACTTGTAGAAATGTGTTGCAACACACAGATGGGAAGAAAAAGAAAAAAAAATCTCTTTAGCAAGCACTGTGTGTAAAAGGAATATTACATTTTGCACGCTCCTGATTGCTCTGTGTAAACAGTTTTTGACATCTGTCTTTATAGTTTTCGAGGAGAGGAAGACTTTGTTAAAAGAATCATTTTTATACAGCAGTCACCATTTCAGTCTTGCTTTACCTGTATTATGAAAGCAGATGGTCTGCATGTCTTTTGAATATTTATAACTATCAAAAACAATCTCTTGCTATTCACCCTTAGGCTTATGAGATGTCAGGACTGTTCTGGTTGAAAAAAATCATCTTGGGTGTTTACAGAAAGAGGATTACATTAAGCTAAAATGACTATACATTTTCCAGTTTAATATTTGTCCATCAGCTGTTTAATCGTATTTAGATAATTGTGTAAATAAGATGTTGTAGCCCTTGCCCTCTCTGCTGATGGAGCCTGAAAGCTTTAAACATGGGTGAACCACCATTTTGTAGATGCTTTTGCTACCTCCTCCCCACCTCAGCTAAGCCATCAGCTAGTCCTTGGTAAGTTTTGATCATGATATCACAGTCCTGGGTTTTTTTTTTTTTTAAAGTAGTGCACAAAAAGCAAGTATGTAGATCATATGAAATACTAGGAAGCTGCTGGCTTCCTGTACAGGCTGTTTAGTTTATTAGGGTATATTGTAATATGCAAATACGGTACAACAATTACCCTTTAAAGCTGACATGGTTTTCTCTTTATTTTCTATGAGCATGCAGAGCTCTGAGGGTATTTTGGAAAACTTTTGGTATAGTGGGGGTTAACTGTTTTTTGACTGGAAGCTGAGCAATCAGAGATAACAGATTTTGCTGTGGTTGGTTGATTTGGCAGAAAAGCATGAACAGTTTTGGTTTAAATGATTGAATAACCTGATTAGCATTGTTTTGGGGTGGTTTTTTTTGGTTGTTGTTAAAGGCACAACAAAGCAATTTTAAGGGTAATCAGATCACTGCCTTTCCCCAGCTGATGAATCTTTTTTTGAGAAGGGCTCACCTCTCTCAAAACTCCTTCGTTGGCTACTAAGATGAACAAGTAAAAAAATAAAACAATCTTCCTTCATTTTTTAAACGTGTTAAAAATATATAACTACAGTACATATGATATTGTAGCAGGGGTTTAAAAGAATATAATTTTTTGAAAAATTATGTAACCTCAACCGATTCCTTGTGGTTTTTGTTTTTCAAATTTGAAAGAGCTAGAGTATTTTAGAGCAAAGGTTCAGAATGTTCTATCTATCTTTAAGTTAGGCTTTAGAAAAATTCCACCCTTACCTTTTCACAATTAGAAAGGTTATAAATAATGTATTTGGCTGAAAAGGAAGCTCAGCCTGTGGCAGATGGTATCATTCTAGAGTACTGGGGTTTCTGTGAAGATGGCATTCTTTCAGATCGGAACTTCAGCAGACTCTCAGAAAGAACCGAAGCTCCTCATAGGGAGTAGACATGTGCTTTATGGATCTTAGAAAAGCTTACAACTTGGCTCCTAGGACGAGAATATTGTGTCACACTGGGGTTATGAGACCCACAGCCAATTTCTGCCGACTTTGAAATTGTATTTCCCAACACTGGAAACTGTGACCTGTTTATTGGTTGGTACACCGTGTAGCATTTGAACTTGGGATTTCAACCGACTGAGTTTTGTCGGTTGGTTTATTTTGTTCTGTGAACATTGATGTTTTATACAGACCAGCCACTGAATAGGAAACTTGCCATACAAGTTGTGTCTTTTTCAAAGTGCTTTGGATAGCTCATATAAATAGACACTGAGAGAGAACTGGAATAACATAACCACCGAGCACTGCAACTTCCGAGACATCTGTGTGGATGTATTTTGAAAAACCTGGGAAGGGATCTCTTGCAAATTAGTGAACAAAGGTTCTTGAAACTATGATTTCTATCACGACAGCCAAAGCGATGGATTTGAAAGATTCGTGTCACAGTTCAGCTGCCATTATCTTTGACCTTTAAGGGGAAGAAAAAAGGGAAAGAGGATTTCTGGTGGCTTGTTTCAGTGACCCTTTTTATTGATCACCTAGTTTGTGTCCAGCCCTCTGATGAATCCAGAATGTATTGAGATGAGACCTAAGGCCCACAGTCCAGTGCAAAATAAACAGCAGGATGAGTGCTCTAGTGCAGGAGGTTTGGGAAGTTAGGAAAGGCCTCATGGAAGCAAGGATGCCCAGGATGTATCCTGAAGGATGAGCAGCTGTTAGCTAGAGATGGAAGAGGGCATGGGTCATGCATCCAAGCCAGAGGAGTGGTATGCCTTCTTGATGCTTTCTACCAGATATAGGCCAGCTTCAGAAAACACCACCAAATTGGAGTATGAGAAGAAATGAAATATTTCCCTTTGGTGTTCTCCCTTACTATTCCTTGACCCAACTTGGAACTTAATAATTTAATCAGTATGCTTTATTCTACATTAAAAAGACTCAAAATACTGTATGTCATTTGAAACTTTTATCTGATACTCCTTTGATATTTAAAGCATAGTCACCTGATGTGAAATGTGATCATATAATGAAAGCCCAGCGATGAGGAGGCGGCAGAGGGTTGTCATAGTAATTAATATCTCTTCAGTTTATACATAATATGTTACAGGCTCTGTGCTAATTGTATCACATCTATTATTTATTGTCTGTCCAAGGGCAGATAGTATGTCTCTTCAAGTCATTTTCCTAGTGAGTTGCCCAGTGCTTGGCACATGGTAGAATATAAGTATATGCTAAATGAATTTTAAAAATTCCTGAATGGATGGATTCTCAGAACAACTCCATGAGGTGTATGCTATTACCATTCCCATTTAGCATGGGAAATTGTGATGGAATGGTCAACTGTTTGACCCAAGGTCATGCTACCAGTGTGTGACACATCCTCACTTGAATGTGTGTTTATTTCTGTTCTGTTTTGTCAGATGAACATTTAGTGTTTATTTTATTATGTGCCAGGCATTGAGCTAGAAAATAATATGGTGCCCCAGACCTGTGTGAACTCACAGCTTAGTGCAGTCTTTTTAAACCAGTATCTCCTTTTAAGTGATGTAGGAGTCCCAAGCCTTTCTGATGTGGAACTTGGCCTACTATCTGTACGTCCCACCACCTAGGAAAATATTACCAATCATGACTTTCTTTTATTTGTGTTATCAAAACAATAAGTGTTTTTTCCCTGATATTCTAAATTTAAGATTACACTATTGAATATGATTTTTCAAATGCCATGTGCACCACAAAATTCTGCAGTCTCTTTCCTGCCATTGAAACCGGCTGACTGGTCTATTCCAATGCTATGCCTAAGCCTTTAGTAGGAATTTTACCACCTGAAACACACACACACAGACACACGCCCACACATACTCCTCATAAAGTGACTATATGAGCAATCTAATTGGACAGATTATTGCATATTGTCCAATAAAATCAGACATGACTCCAAATTGCCTGAATTAGGAAATATTTCCTAGTCACTCAAAAGCACAGAAAGATAGGGAATCCAAAAAGTTGCTTTGTCATGCATTATTAGTTATGAATTAGCTTTTTGATTTAAGTCTTGCTTAGGCTATTATTTACATTAATCAGAGTTTCCTAAGCATACACCATGTGACAGAAAAGCACTTAAGCCCAGAACCTACCAATTTAGGGTTAAGTAGGGTAGGGGGAAGTTTTGACGATGATCCATATATGGATATTATTTTCCATGTATGGATAATAATAAACTGTATAGCACTATTACATATAGGGTCTAGTTTTATAATATTTAAGACATTTTTTCACACACACACCATGGATTCTTCTTCCTTCCATCATCCCCTACATTTTCCACTGTTGATATACAAATCACATTAAATTGAGATGATCTATTTACATATCTGTGTTCTTAATGGATAGTAAACTTCTTGTAGGCAGAGGCTGTCTGCCATCTTTGGATGACAGGTGCCTCATCTTTGTAGGCAGATGCCTCTGCCATCTTTGCATCCTTAGTACCAGCCAGGCATATAGTAGGTGTGCAGCAAAGAGCAAATTTCATATATAGAACTGTTGGCAAACTGAAGTAGACTGGATGTTTTTCAAAAACCTCAGCAAAATTTGGATATTCTATACACTTCTAAAAAGTAAAACATAAACCACATCTAAAACTTATGTGTATTATTATATTAACATTTAAGAAACTGCCAGAATATCTAGATAAAGAGTAATAATTTTTTTAAAAATTGGACCAGAGTGGAAGAACATCAACTGTCATCCATTTGCAGAAGAATCACCATTATCCATCAGCGATCTCAATAGTTTTTATTAGTGTCTGACTTTATTGATCCCTTATTACAAGAGAGTAAGTGAGATTGAAGCTGACAGATCAGGTAATCTTCTGGCTCTGGTTTTGGCAACTTTGCTAAGTGTCTTTTTACACTGTGGACTGTGGGAGGCTCTTAGTGAAATTGCAAGCTATTGGATTAATGGCAGAGCATCATGAACACATTAAGAATGTCTTTTTAGAGATATAAAATGTGAAAATGACTATAAAGTAGAAAGTGTCAAAAAAAAAAAAAAAAAGATATCACAGTGCCTCTTAGGAAAGATAGCTGTGTTTTACATAAATAATGCGACTCCAGCTTATCCTTCACTGGAAGTTCTTTAGAGATCCCCCAAATTTACATATTCCGGAAATGTGTGCATGCTACAGAATTAACACTGATGGTGGATGTCAGGAGAATGAATAATAACCGAAAGAGCTTTACATTAGAGGTAACTTAAAGAAGATAATTATGTAAAAATACTTTTGTCCCCAAACTGGCTTTTCTGGTTGCTCACTGCCTTTTGAACAGTGCTGCCTTCTATAAACTATTTCACAATAGACCAACTGATGTCTAAAATGTGAGTTCTGTTTCTGCAAATAGGGTTGAGGGATAGATTGGTGCTGCAAAATCTTACTCCTAAGACTCGGTAGGGAGTTAAGTTAGCTGTTACTAGAGAATATGGGTAACGGGTTAAAATGGACCATGAATTTAGTCATTGAAATTAACATAACCAAAATTTGCTGGGAAGATTGAAAATGATTTTTTAAAAAATCCTCCTAGTAATACATTAAAATCATGTTTTTCTTCATTTTTTAAAAAAACCCCTACTTAGTAATACATTAAAATCATGTCTTTCTTCATTTTTGTGTGTTAAAGAGCTGACACTGTTTTCAGGGCATTTATTAAAAGCAGGATAAAGAAAAGTCACCGTAGGTCATGGTTTTGTGGTATCCTTGAGAAATTGAGAAGCATGAAAGGTATAAATTTAAAATTTTTATAATCAGTTTGAGATTCAGAACTTAAGCTTTACTATTCATGAAGCCAGTAATAAGATTGCAGAATGTTTTTCTCTTGATAAAGGATCTCTGTGAATAGTTTGTTTCTTCTCAAAGACGATCAGTTAACCTTTGATCAGTGTTAATGCACCTCCACTTTAAATCCAAATAATAGAGTGGAAAGCGCAAGTGCTGTTTCTCAAATTTTAATATACATGCGAATCCCCTGGGGACCTTGGTAAAATGCAGGTGCTGAGTGCACTGGTCTAGGGTAGGGCCCAAGATTCTGCATTTCTAACAAGCTTCCAAGTGATGCCCATATTGCTGGTCCCTGGTCTATACTTTGAGTAGAAAGGATGTAGAGTCCAGTCAAAAAATCACAAAGTCACATATATTTATGAATCACAATTATAAAGTCATCTTCACGTGTTTGGATTTACTGGGACCAGTGGAAGTTTGACAGCCTAGGAATGGATGACATTGATGGAGATTCAGTAAATGCTAAAGCAAAGTCTGTGGGTTTGATAGCTCTATACTGGTCTCAGTGGGCTGTTGCTTTCTACTTAAATAAGCATTTGATGATCTACTTAATGAATTTTAAGAAGTCGAAGCTTTAGGCTAAAGTGTGAAACCAAAATGTGTTGGTACTCAGTTGATTAAAAAAAATACAGTTGCCACAATTGAGATCATTTCTGTGTTCCATCTTGTGCCGCTGTGTATTACAAATGTTCTCCCCCCTTCTTCATGCAGAGTATGATTTCTTCCATTGTGAACAGTACTTACTATGCAAATGTCTCAGCAGCAAAATGTCAAGAATTTGGAAGGTGGTACAAACATTTCAAGAAGACAAAAGATATGATGGGTAAGCAAAAAAACGTTGCAGCAGTGGCTACATACCATTACGTGTCATTTGGGGGTTTATCAAAGTCACATCTAAAGCCAGGTCTTTTGATTGCCCAATTAGAGATCAATTTAGAATGTTTCTTTGGGGGTGGGAAGTGGGTATGAGTATAATGAGATAATTAAATTCAATAAATGTTTGTGTTTAAATCAGCCAAACTGACTTGGTTGTCAGACATGCAGAAAATCGAGGCGTTAGGAGGGGAGCTGTCATTTTTTAACATCTCAGTGAAGACCTAACCAGGCCTTGAATAACTAATATTACCTGTGATTTCTTTCAGTGATAAGTCATGCTTTTAGGTTTTTTTGTTTTTGTCTGGTTGAATGAGAAAGTCCCTACTTTTGCACCCAATTTTTAAGGAAATTAAACTTCTTAAATTAAACTATATTTATAGTTTCCACAATAGAGATCAAGTGATTTTTATAGCTCTAACCCCCCAGCCCCCATGGATGGGCACTTTGATAAGCGTACTGCTTTACCATTCATACCAGAGCAATTATTGCATCATTTCTAAACTTAGTTCCAAGAGAGCATTCTGTCTTAACACATAACTTTAGGTGAATATTTGTTATGCAAGAAGTACACTAAAATTATCTGCAGTGTAAAATGACAGATAAAAGTTGTGTATGGTACCTAAGCATTTAGATGATGGCATTTTCTCCCTGTTGAGTTTGTGAACGTTCACAAAAGCAAACACTGTGATTAAGGTTAATGTTTTAATGTTTATTAATATTCTCTTTCACCTACTTGTACCCTCCAAAACATATATTTTAAAATAATACAGGAATGGGCATTATGTCCTGTTTTAAATCTATTTCTGTTTATTTCTTTACATTCATTTAATAACTTTTTTTCTAAAAATTTTTTAAGCAATAAGAAACCCAAATTTTGAGCATGTTTTAGCTCTTAATATTTGAAGAAAAGCCATCCATCTACCAAAATGGATTCTTTGCCTTTTATAGCTTAAGGCTGTAATGAAGACAATGCATCATTTTTGGAATAATTGCTTGAATTACTACTCTCTGTGAATGGCCCACTTGGGCTGATATCACTGGTAGAAACTGAAGGTTTCTTCCCTAATTCTTAGTTATATTTTGCATATATCAGGAGCTATAGCACTATGATAAAGTTCCTCTAAATGTAAAACCTGCATATTTAATGAAAAGAGAATTGATGATTAAAATCAAACTAGAGTCTATACATGGGAAGTCTGTGTACAATTTGGAAACTCCTGTTTACGTACAGCTTCATGCTCAGCCCTTCTAGCCAAGAGCATCGAACCAGTCTCCTCCTCGTACAGAAAAGCATTTACACACTTAGAGATGATGCTCAGCCAATCCATATGAGGAACCTAGCCAAGGGAGAAGCATTCATCCTGGGTAGGTGGGAATAAATTGCAAAATCATGACAGCATCACCATTGTACCAGAACGATTCCCTGCAAGATTGTCTTTAGCATCTGGTGATGGCCATAGCTTCCTGAAGAAAAACATTTGGATCTTAGCAACACTGGGTATGCTGGCTTGATATACAATAAATCACTTGCTTTATTCTAAAAAGTATTTCCAGATATACCTACTGCCCATGATGGTTAGAATTAAAATGAAACAAGCCATATACGATATTCAGCAAGCATTCAATATGCACTTACTATTATGCCCGTTTTTATTTATTACATTAACTACTTCTATTCACTGCTAGGTAAAAATTGAAAGTAGGTAATATTTTACGTCATATTTTTTCTTCTACACTTTTTTCCTAGAGTACTAAAGTTAACGAACACCATGAGAATATATTTGTAAAATTTTTAGTCGCTTACTGTAAGTTTATTTTCTCAGTTCACTGTTTTTAGTTGTCATTAAGCAAATGACATTCTTTTAGAAGCCATTTTTAAAAAAATGTTGCTTATAAGCCTTCTTGGGGTAATAAGTGAGAGTGAACAACTAGTCGGAAAGAATTTGGATATAATTGATTTTATGCCTTAAATCTAAACCACTTTTTAAAAATGAGATTAGGAGTGCTGTCCCACTTCCAAAGTTTGTAGAATAATTCAGAAAAGGAGAGCAAAAACACAGCCTGGTAAGTTGCAACTTGAAATTTTCTTGGTTTTTTTGGATTTGGGGTGTGCCCTGTGCCTGCCCTTTTTCAATTTAGGAAATGATTAGAAATCTTTATCAATGCTAATCATTGCTGGCTAAATGTGATTTTACTTTTTGTCCACTTTAGTTGAAATGGATAGTCTTTCTGAGCTATCCCAGCAAGGCGCCAATCATGTCAATTTTGGACAGCAACCAGTTCCAGGGAACACAGCCGAGCAGCCTCCATCCCCTGCGCAGCTCTCCCATGGCAGCCAGCCCTCTGTCCGGACCCCTCTTCCAAACCTGCACCCTGGGCTCGTATCAACGCCTATCAGTCCTCAGTTGGTCAACCAGCAGCTGGTGATGGCTCAGCTGCTGAACCAGCAGTATGCAGTGAATAGACTTTTAGCCCAGCAGTCCTTAAACCAACAATACTTGAACCACCCTCCCCCTGTCAGTAGATCTATGAATAAGCCTTTGGAGCAACAGGTTTCGACCAACACAGAGGTGTCTTCCGAAATCTACCAGTGGGTACGCGATGAACTGAAACGAGCAGGAATCTCCCAGGCAGTATTTGCACGTGTGGCTTTTAACAGAACTCAGGTCAGTTGTGTTTGGTAAATGGTTCTGTGTTGTCTCCTCTTTTCTCTCTCTTTAGTCCCATCTATAACTGAAGTTTATTCTTTTACTTCTGTACTAACATTTTCTCTCTCTCTCCATGTGATCATATTACCTATTCCTGGTGGAGCCTCAATTTTATCACACCTTTTCCTAGATACACTTCTGAATCAAGGGAAACCTATGAGCAGATTGATCCCAATTCAGGGACTTTGAAAGACTAATTAAATGTCAAACATGTTTTAAACTGGCATTACTTGTGCTTTTATATAATGGAATCTTAAACTATAGTAGATAAGAAAAGTTTCATGACTCGGTCAAGGCCATTGGCAGGATTACAGGCTTCTAGCCTATCGTCTTTCCCATGTATGTTATGTTACTGCCCATATCAAACTTAGGTATATAAATATTCCCTGTTAAAGTTCCACAGCAGTGTTGTCATCGTCGTCGTCATCGTTGTTAACACCTTGGAAGCAATAATCCACTTAATTCTAAGCA
Source organism: Chlorocebus sabaeus (assembly GCF_047675955.1). Taxonomy (NCBI): domain Eukaryota; kingdom Metazoa; phylum Chordata; class Mammalia; order Primates; family Cercopithecidae; genus Chlorocebus; species Chlorocebus sabaeus. Next base: position 63,836,321 of record NC_132918.1, on the reverse strand, counting down.
GCCATTTTGAAAAAATATTATATGATGTATTAACATAATACGTTGGTAAGCTTTGTGCTCTCCATCATGCTGTTGTCTTCAAACTTCATTGTCTAGACCAGGCATCAGCAAACTTTATTCTGTTATCGACCAGATAGTAAATATTTTAGGTTTTGAAGCACATAAAATCTCAGTTACACTGTAGAGTAACAAAGCAGCCACAGACAATAAATGAATGGCACCGGGTATGGTAGTATCTCGGTAAAACTATTTACAAAACAGGCCGTGGAGTAAGTGTGGCTGGCAGGCCTTAGTTTGCAGACCCATTTGTAGAGATCTCACTGCCTGCTTATTGATACCCCTAATACGCACAACTTTGTCTTCCTGGCCCAATTCCTGTGAAGATACTGTCTATCAGCGTGGAAGGTGTTTAAGAGGGTCATGGGAAAAAAGTGATGTATATGAGAAGTGACAAGATAAAGATATTTGAGAAGCCCTAAACGCATTCTATTGAACTGTGAATAATTTTTTTCTTTGTTTTGAAACTAGTATGATACATTATATATATGGTGTTTATTTTTGGCCCAGGTACACTAAAACAAAACAAAACAAAACACCAAACCAAAACAAACAAAAAAAAAATGAAAAACCACGTAACTTTAATTAGAATGAGGACATTATGCCTTTTCAACTTTTTTGTTTTACCGCTGTTCTTTCTTTTGTCAATTTATCTTATTTTTTGGCCTGACTCCCATTTTCCTTTCATATTTAAGTTATTTTGTTTATTATGTGATTATGATTATAAGAATAAAATTCTGGTACAGAAATAATCTAGTATTAATTCCTAGTTGGCAGAGTTTCCATACCTAGGAGAATCCCAGCTGTGACTTATTTTTGGCTTGCCTTAACTAGATGGGGAGTTAGGAGACCTGACAAAGCCTCTAATTCAGTGTTTGTTTTCAGTTGATTCATCTTTTTTTTTTTTTTTTTTTTGGTATGTTTGTCTATTTTTAAAAGGGCAGTTGCACAAGGCTATGTCTCAGGTTAAAGTTGTGTGGTTTTACCTAGTTCCATATCTTTACACCTTAAAAAACTGTGTTCATTATTAGCTGGTAAAATTAGTATGACACCTGTATTCAGTTGGGCGATAATTATTGAAAATGAATGAAAAGTCAACCCTCTAAGTATTCCTGTTTCTGGTAGCATTCTTTATTTTAGTAAATATTGTAAGTACTAATAATTCTCCATACTAGGCCAAAAAAAGTAGGTCTCTCCATAACAGTTCAATAATGCTTTTTTGAATTGAGTTAAAAACCCACAAAGACATCGTGACATAGACACAAATTATATATATATGTGTGTGTGTGTATATGTATGTGTGTGTATATGTGTGTGTATATATATGGATATGTGTTTATATATATAGTTACTGGTGTCTTAAAAATTGAGCAAATAGTTATTTCTTAAAGCACTAAGTGTCCTTTATATAGTGAAGAATGCTAAGATAGTAGAACTCAGAGAAGTGAGGATAAAGTTGCCACCCATCATTACAGCTTTTCTTTTCTTGGGTTTATGATGTTATAGCCATTACTATGAGGAGTTGGCCATTTCTTCTGCCTTTGGTCCTTAAAAGGACAAATTCTACAATATCTACAGGATTTGTTACTGGAAGAAAGGCAAAATTTTCTCTTTTATACCATGTTAATCTCTTTGGAAAGGTAATCATCTCTGTGGTTAATAAAAACAGTGACTATTTTTCTGAGAGTGAGAGGAGAATGAAAACCTTGTATAGCTTGATTACAGATACCTCCTTATTAATAATAGCCAATTTAGAAAAAGAAGTCATTACCAAAAAAATATTTAGTGCCCTGGATTATGAAGGAGGTTTTAAAGCTTTATATTGATAATTGATACACTTCAGTCAAAGTAGATACAGGGCCATATTGAAGATGTTTGACTTAAGAGGAAATTTTTATATATATTTCAATATTAATTCCTTGAGAACTAGCTTTTGCACATGCAGGCATGAATGTATTTTCATTGGTCATTCTTAAAAACCACACATACATACACAGCTGCATTTATTTTTTAATGATTATGCATTCGTACGACTGGATGTAGTGTGTTTATTTCAAAGTGTATGCATTTCAATAAAAGCAGGTGCAGAGTGAGGGTATGGTGTGAGTGTGGAGTACGAAAATACACACGCTAATGCATATGTATAGACAAGGAGCTCTGCAGAGTTAAATTGCACATCACACATTTGTGTGCACATAGTACAATGTGCAAATCCAACTCCGACTTTTAAAAAATTAAAATATGTACATACAAATACAAAGTTATATGATAGGGTCAGATAAAAACACTGTTCCTTAAAAACAACATTAAGACCTTAATATGATAGATAACACTTTTATGAATTGAGGATTATTTTAGTCATTGACAGCTCTATAACTTTAAAATCCTGGGTCTTATGTTTTAACTCTTGAGAATTTTCTCATCATCTTAATAGGGTTCCCTATATTAACACATGACCCTCTCTTAAGACTTTCACGCATGGCTATATTTTTAAGCCTACCTTTTCTGAAAATTTATGGTAAACCTATATAACTACTTGTTTTAAGGAATTTTTCCCCTTCTGAATTGATGGGCATATGTTCTTTAATTGCTGTTGAAGATATCAGCTTTTCGCATATGTCATTCATTCAGTTATGTCTATTTTGATGTCTTTTTAATGGAAACCTATGGCTAAAAGTAATTGCCAAAGCATCTAGATTTATACTTTTCAATTCACTTCTCTATCTTATTGCTATTTAATGGTTCTGACACATGTGAATACCTTCTTTAATATCCTTTGATTTTTTGAAAGAATAAAATCGAGAGTTTAACTCTGATCCCACTCTGTGGCTTTTTTCTCCTTTTTCTTCCCCCTCCTCTTGTCTTTGGCACACTTTATTTTCCAGTAAAATAAAGAATGAAGATGGATTATTCAAAACTGATAACAGTAATGGGCCATCATGTAATGTTTTATTAAATTTGAGTTCTGTAAATTACGTGATGGAGAGAAATTTGCCTGCTTTAGTATAACAGAAATTGCTACTGTGTTTCTATAATTCTTCACAGTGTAATTTAAGAAAAGTCCACTATCCATATCACTATTGAATAAAAGGTAAAAAGGTGCTATTACCCAAACATGACAGTTCTCTGGTCTGCCAAATGACAGAGATAAATGTATCTACTAAAACTTACTTGGCATAAGTCCATAGTAGTAGGTGGAGTTTGAAAATAGTCTTTTACCTGGACATGTGATTAAAAATTCACCAAACAATAGAGGCAGGTAGCCTTGAAGAATATTCTATGTATTTTCTTTTTAGGAGGGAGGTTTCATCAAATCATATTTTCTTTCTGAGGGCTTTGAAGTTCCATGAAGCTGATAAAATCTATTTGAATCAGTGATTATGTTCAAAGAGGAGACAAACGGGAGGCCAGACAGGCCTTTTGTTCAGATTGGCAGTCTCTTTCGCTTATCTGCTGTTTTAAAGAATTCATAATTAGCTTTTGGAAATACTGATAATATTTATTGGAGGTTTTTTCTTTCTTTTACAACTACTAATGAATTTTACTTGTAATAACTTGTAAACTGTTTTTGGAATGTAAAAACAGGTTTAGGAATTCAGCAGTAAATTCATTCTTTAGTTGAAAAAATTAGAACTCTGACTTAACCACTATGTAATGACAATGCAAAATAATTTTATGTTTTCATAGATACAGCTCACATCTAATTATTGGTAAGATGTGAAGTCCCAATGAAAGGCAGCTTCTGATTTTCAATAAAATTAATATTTATGAGGTACTGGTAACGTCCTACATAACATACAGGTTCTCAGGTTCTTTTCAGACATAAGAATGACTAATGATTTTGTTTAATTTACTTCAACAAATTTATTGAGCACCAATGATTCTTGATACTGATGACATATTTTAGTTCTGATGTTTCAGCATATTCTGTGACATAATAAGTAAGGTACATGATGGCCTTGGCATACTATTTTTTAGCATGAAAAATTTTTGGTAAAAGGTTGCTCTTACCGTCCACTATGTGGGGCATTAATACAAATGACCTTGGCAAGTCTATACTATATCTTCAATTATAGGAAGTGGGAACTGGTGGCCACATATATCTTGAATTCAGCATATAAATATGAATGCAGCTATTCAAGTAACAACAACCAGAACAGGACCAAAACATGCATTCCCATATCTGGGATCTGATAGCAGTCATTTTGCATCCAAAATTATTCTAAAGTGACTTTTTTTTTTTAAGTAATTATCACTAATCAAAATGTTTTCTGACAATATTTTCAAGCATTTCCACCAGGGGGCACTCCCCTCATTGAAAGCTCTGGGCCAAAAAAAAAAAAAAAAAAAAAAACCCAAAAAAACCCCGAAGGTTTCTGAAACACCTGAGACTGTCTACACTGGCTGCTTTAAAGCTCCTTGAGTGTTTCAGGGCTTGAAACATCACTTTATACCATCATCATATTTCAGACAAACAAAAAACTTTGTTCCAGTAGAATAATTAAGTGGAAGTAAAATGTTTTGCCCCTAAAAACACGTGTATGCTCAAATAGGAAGTCACACCAACATCAAAATATAGGTAGAGATCTTTTAAAATTTTCTCCCAGGTGACGTACCATCTTCCAGTCTCAACCATATGGAAATGACTTAGCCTTACGTTAGCAAGACCTGAGAAAGAATATTATTTTGTATGTTTTCCTGTATTTGACTTTCTCACTATAGATTTCTGCTGCCTCAGGAAATATTTTTGATAGAAATACGTGATATAGTACTTGTTTTTTGGGATATTTATGTATCTAATTTCAAGCTTCCCAAATAACATCCTAAATATTTATAACTATCTTTTTGCCCTAATTTTTAAAATTATTACACAATTTTATGTTTGTGGGAAAAACATCCCACAAAATGCCACAGAACTTTTCACTGTAGGCCCAACATGAGTGCCAATAACTACCACTAGAATTTACTTATAGGTAACACATCTTATTCTTAAGTTTCTATCACCTATTTGTGATTGTTTTCTCCATTGTCGTCTTTATACACATGATCAGTCCATTTAGTAGATATTTATCAAACTTTCACATGAGAGGCATCGTGCTGGGATGATGAAAGTGAATATTAGATTATTATGCTCAAGGAATTTGTAGCATATTGTGTTTATACTGATGTTTGCATGTATCCATATCTGTGTAGTTGAGAATATATTACTTTGTCAAGTACATTTGTTAAGACATAACATTTGGTGGAGAGGAGTAAAGAGCAAGGGTTATTTCATTACACCTATTTTCAAACTTTTTTTTTTTGAGACCTGAATGTTTTACTTTCAATAGGAGACAACAGAAATATAGTCAAACTAATTAGTTGGCCTTGTGCAAATTAAATAGCTGGATGATTGACTGCCTATTTGACTGAATTTTAGTTAAATTGACTAGATGTTTTGCTCTTGTGTAGACACAGTTACAGCATTACTCATTAGTATCCTAAGTAAAAGGACATGTGCCCTTCATTCTTCAGTCACATTTCTTAGGGTAAAACCGAAAGTTCAGGTCCAATTTCCAGGCTTTAGCTGTAAGAGACTAAGTGAGAGACAACTTTAAAGTGGACTCTGAAGCGCTCTGCACCTATTTAAAATTCTTCTTAAATACCAGCTTATAAATCATTTTAAGAAGTATCAGTACTTTTGTATTGTCTGCACCCAACTGTTACATTTAGGCAGTATGGTACATTATTTCTAAATCTGGGAACAAAACCAGGTTTGTACTTCTAATAAACCATGAAAAAAACAAATGTTTTAACCTTGGGGTTTCATTGTTTTGACATGACACGTTACCTTCTTTTCCCCAATATACCTTTAACCGTTTCTGCAGAATCTTGGAAAGCAGATTTGCAACTTCTATAGAAATCTTGACAAAATTTTATTCTGAAGCTGATATTCTGCTAAGTGAAGAAACCAAATATGTCTTACTATTCCAAGCATTATTTCATGTATAAGATTAAAGAAAGAAGGGCTGCTTAGCCCTTATTAAATGAACAAAAAAATTTTCCAATACTTTTGTTTCATATTGTCCCATAAACGCAATGGGGAGAACCACCCATTTTTGAAAGAGTTCTTCCAAAAGTTAAAAAAATTAGTTGAAAATTGATGTTCTGTTATTTAGGGCGTAAAGACACCTTAAGAGTTTTCTAATGGTTTATAAATTTCTTCTATCACTAATAACAATTTTTATTCCCCAAGAAATTTGATAATTACAGAATTTGATACTCTCTTCCTTGGCATGCTATGATGGATTTTCACAATGTTGAAAAGTGGTTAATATATTTCAATTCTTATCTCTTGTTTTTAAAGTTCAAAATATAAACCTGTTACCCAGTGGTATAATACAGCAAGGTAGTATTTAGAATCATTTGTGAGGTTCTCTGTAAATGGTAAATTGAAAGGGTCATCTAGTGTCATGTACTTTGATAAGTTGGAGTTTAAGGAATAATTTTAAACATTGCCTGTGAAAATACAGTATAAACCTTAGGTGATACTTTAGTAATAACCTTTGTTCTAATATGTTAAAATTCATTTTCTGGTATTTTCTTTGAAAGTTCTACTTCTCTAGGAATGGCTTTGTATCTTTACATATTGGGCTGTGGGCATTACACTGCCTTTGTCTAGGCAGCTTGAGAACTATACAGTTCAATACTGTTGCATTATGAGGATTTCATTTATTCTTAACTTCCCTGGATCGTCTCTCTGTGAAAGATTTCATGGCAAGTTAAGCTACTCAAAGGCAGGAGACCAATTAGGCAGTTTCAGTTTATGTTATATGTAAAGCAGATGCTTAATAAAATTAAGAATACAATTGAGGCTCTCTTCTCTACCACTTCAATTGTAACTAATATATTCCTATGCAGAATTAATGCCTCTGACGGTTCATTTTCTAAACAGAGTGGAGAAGAAAAGGGAAGGATCACTGCTGGCCAAGCAGAGCACGGGAGCAGGCTCACCCTGTGCCTTTCATTTCTTGCAGGGCTTGCTTTCAGAAATCCTCCGAAAGGAAGAGGACCCCAAGACTGCATCCCAGTCTTTGCTGGTAAACCTTCGGGCTATGCAGAATTTCTTGCAGTTACCGGAAGCTGAAAGAGACCGAATATACCAGGACGAAAGGGAAAGGAGCTTGAATGCTGCCTCAGCCATGGGTCCCGCCCCCCTGATAAGCACACCACCCAGCCGCCCTCCCCAGGTGCAGTCTCCTTTGCCTCCTTGCCCTTCTTTGTTTAGCACTTTTTTTTAATGCTTGAGGAAGAATCTCAATAAGAAATTCGATAGATAGATAGATAGATAGATAGATAGATAGATAGATTGATTGATTTAGATGTTTTTAAATTCCTATAGTTGCTTGAGGAGAATTTGGTCCCAAATCATTAATTCTCATATAAAAACAATAAGCTGCTAATTAGATAGAAGGAAGAAAATTGCTTTGTGTTCCTTCATTCTTGGGGTTATTTGGGGGTGAAAGTAGTCTTTAAATGGGATATTTGTCTCTACTGTTGTTATTAAGTAAAGAAGTATTTTAAACTCAACAGAAAAAGAATAAAGTCAGTTTTTTCCCAACTAGTTTTAGAATCGCCATTTGAATAGTAAATAAAAATAAATAATTTCATTTGTATTTATACTTTCCAATACGAACTGCAGCTGGTACCAATTACACACCATCTCATTTGTAATCTTTCATAATTAAGTTTAATAAAATCCTTGAAGGCAGCTTTAAATGGGGCTGATAAGGAATTCTATCCATATTCCAAAATATGGGCATGTTTTCTCTTTCTTTAAATTTTTGGAGTTTTAGGAAAGAAAGTTGCCTTCCAGGTAACTTTGGGTATGTGAATCTGTATTGTTTTTTAAACTAAGTTTAAAAAGTAACCTCATAACTGTTATAATTCAGTAAATCAATTTGCATTACAAATCCTTAGATAAAAATTTGCTAGTGTATTAGACTCAAAAATCACAAGCAATTTTTTTTTCTTTTCTTTTTTTTTTTTTTTTGAGATGGGGTCTCACTCTGTTATCCAGGCTGGAGTGCAGTGGCGTGATCTTCACTCACTGCAAGCTCTGCCTCCCAGGTTCACGCCATTCTCCTGCCTCAGCCTCCCAAGTAGCTGAGACCGCAGGCACCTCCCACCACACCCAGCTAATTTTTTTGTATTTTTAGTAGAGACAGGGTTTCACCATGTTAGCCAGGATGGTCTCAATCTCCTGACCTCATGATCCACCCGCCTCGGCCTCCCAAAGTCCTGGGATTACAGGCGTGAGCCACCGTGCCTGGCTGCAAATGTTTAACTTGTGACATTTACAGCTCTTAAAAATAAAGTCAGCTGAAATTGGATAAAAATTGAACACGGAAGAATAAGTCAAAATATTCGTATGACAATGTCATAGTGAAATTGTATCTTAATATTACTTTATTCTCATCAATAGTAGAAAGTAGTCATACATTTTCTTGTATAGAAATCTAGGAAAAGCTCATTCAGCACTAAAGACTGAAAGTACTACAGATACTCCATAAATAAGAAATAAATATTTAGCCACTTGTTGAGTGGCTAAATAATAAACTGCTTATCATAAGGTTCTGAAACAATTGTTTTTTAGAAATGTCACAAAATCCATTTTCGCTATTTTATTTCATGAAAATCAATCTGGTCTTGATGTCTATAGGAACAGACTATAAGGAAATCATTGCTATAATTGTGAATAAAAAAGCCATGCTTCTTTAGGAGAAAAGCATGACATCTATATACATATGTACACACCCACCTGCCCATGCACACAAAGTTATTGAATTTGATCTCTAAATGCTTCTATAAAATATTTCCTAAGATAAAGAATGAGGAACTCGTTACATATAAAAAATATGACTTCTAAGAATGATTAAAGAGAAAAGATAAACTGTGACTTCTAGGAATGATTAAAGGGAAAAAATGTACGAAATGAAATAATTTGGTTTGGTACTTTTTCTGTAGTGTTTAGTGTTAATACACACACTTTTATTAGTTAACTTTGCTCCTAAAGTCATCACTGGCAGGACTCTGAGCAGAGAATTACTTTACTTGTCCCTTAATCTGCAATACTAATAAAAGAATGGCTTAAGACCAATATGAACTTCAATATTGAACTGCTTTAAAAAAAAAAAAAAAATCTAGCCAGATACTTGATTTTGTGGTTCCTTAATACAGCTTTTGTTTCCTAATTTTTCTAGGACTCTATGATTTTACTTATTTTCTAAATGTGATTTTGGTATCCTTACTCAAGTTTTTTCTTGAGCTGAAGTTATACCAATTTCTTATTAAGTGATATTTCTTTTCATATGCTGTTAAATTACTATGGGATAACTTTCCTATAGGTATGCTTAAAGGCTTTATCTGCTGATAAGTTGGGATAGAATATATGTTTAATTTATTTTTGCCTGAATTATTGGTGTTAACTGGTTGAGCCACCCTTAGCTATATTTGTTTGTTCTAAAGAGGAGTTGAGACCAAGCCTATAGCTAGGGTATTCAGCCAATGATGAAAATATACAGTATATACATACTGTAGATGCTTAGTGAAACTCTTTCAAATAAAACATTTCTATTAATGGAGTATTACTGACTATCTAACCAAACTCCAAAATGATTAACTGACATGTGTATGGGTGTGTGTAATTTTATTTTGTTGCTACAATATAAATCTTTAAATTATTAATATTATTATAATGGAGATCACTACCAGTTTGTTCACATTCTTCCGTTTAACCATGATTCAGGGAATTAAATTTTAAGAAATTCTTAAGGTATTAAAGATATTATCAATGCAAAATTAGTACTTTAGATTTGGAAAAACACGTTATAGAGCATTTGAATTAGTACTGTCTTGTAGCAGCAGTCAACACAATGAAATAATGCTTAAACTGGAACCAGTGTGCATATTTAAAATGATTTAAAATGAAGGATAAAATGGAAAAAACCACAGATAAACAGACGGCAAAATTTTGTCTTTTTAAATTTTACATTTTGCCAAAGAGGAGTCCATGTGAAATCAGTATACATTTCATTTCCCCCAAAATGAAGAGATTTGAAACATATTTTGAGACAAATCTTGGGTTTGGGTTGCACCTGAAACTTGATTTCTTTCTAAAGAACCACATGTTAAAAGCAGAGGCCCTCAGTGGTTCACAGAAGACCCAGCCCCCATTAAGGCCTAGGAAACTGGATTCTCTTCCAGCTCCTTATAGAGTGTAAAACATACAGAAGATGATTTTGGAGTGCCCTTGGGGCATACCATAAGAAGGACCTAAACTATTGAAGGACTTGAATTCTAAGTCATCTTCAAGAAAGGACTTCCTTGGCTAGTCAGGCCCCACCTGGGGACACCTAGCCTCAGGAAACACCAAGCTCCTTGGTGGCCTGGTCCAGGTGAGATGCCTCACTGCAGAGGTATCCCTTGTGCTCCAGGAGGGGCAGTTATGCCCTGTGCTTCATCCTCTGCCTGGGCTATAGGCCCTGGGCCAGACCTGGTTTCTGCAAGCATATTTTCGCAACTTACATGCTCTAATTCAACAAATAAGAATATCTTGCACCTGATAATGATTCACACCCTAACTTGATAAAAGCCATTCTGAAAGCAACTGAATACATCAGTTCATTGAATCTTCATACCAACCTTTTGCTAGAAGAAAAATGAGAAAACCAAGTTTAAGGTTTAGTCAGTTTTCAAATCGTCTGCTAAGTCTCTTGCTCCTTCCTCTACTTCAAGCTATGTCCTCAGAATGCAAGCAAACTTATTTTAGAAAGGAAAAAGTGAAACTTGGTGATCTTTTTGTTTGTCATAGAGGATGGGAGGTTTTATTGTTAGAATGGGAAGAGGAGCATGTGTGAAAGCATTGTCCTAATAAAATAACTTGTTTCACAAATTATCTACTTGGGAAGACGAGGCAGTGGCATTTCTGGGATTGTGGGGAAAATGGCCCGTTTTAAATTTTGGTCTTATGAAAATATCTGGGAGAACCCAGTCCTCCCATGTTCCTTGGTCTTAAGGTTTCTTTTCACTATAAGCTTTGCAAATTTTCCTGAGTTTATTACAGGAATTTTATCAACAATGATAATTCATCATTATTATCTGAGAATTATGTATTTTACAGAATTTTAAGTGATGATTTCTACCATAGGAGTATTTTTTTTAATTTTGTTTGTACATTTTACTATGTGTGACTTTTGGAGTTAAATTAATTTAGCAGTTTGTTTCCATGAAGGCTGTTTGAAAGCATATAATTACCAAGTTACAGCTTTTACATGAATTACACAAGTCTTCTTTTCTTCATTTTTTACATCTCTTTATGTAATTCTTTAGTTTCTACTAAAGGTGTGCTATTTTATAACAATGCTTTAGACAATTTATGAAGTTAATATAAAGAGTATATAATTAATCTGGTAGTTGCACTGTTCTCTTTACAAGAAATCCCTCTATGATATAATGAAACATAGGTTCATCTTGATCTCAGGTTCAGTTACAGGCAGGAACTTAACACTTGGTAAAAGTTTTATTTCTTATGAATCACTTGAAGATCATTTTAAGATATTGCTTATGTAGTTAGAAAATGCATTCCATTAATTGTCATCTTTTAAAAGCTGGGAGACTTTTAAAGTCTCGATTTGGAAAATAATACTGTTCCTGGAAAGAAACAAATATCTACAAGTGTTAAATCATGGTGCTAAAGACAGTGTTAATAAAGTTCAAGAGTGGGAAATATTTTCCATCACTAATAAGCATCCATAAAATAGGATATTTCTTATTTTCATTAATAAGAAAACATAATTTTTATACCCTGAAAATAAATTCAGATTGGATTTTAATATTAAAATCAATAGCTATTAAAAAATTAGACATTAATGAGCTAGATTTATCAAAGGACCACCAAAAAGCAAGTCCAGCCTGCTCTAAAAATTAAGAATTTTTTCAAGTAAAGAAGGCGCATGTAATGTCATGAACTCTAAATAACTTCGTGGTTTCTAGTTAAGTTTAGATCTCAGCATTGCCCTATCAACAAATTGTTTAACATGTTTGATTTAACGGAGTTTTCTCAATTTTAAGATGGGACAATCATAATACCTCCGCCGGGCTGCTAGGCAAGTTAAGAAGTTAACATACATTAATACAATGTCCAGCACATAATAAACAACTAATAAATGGCAGTGTTTATTATCACCATTATTAAAACTACATATAACTTTAATTTTAATTTTGTTTGTGTAAAAGCAGTGTGCTTGTAGGCAATTCCTCATCTATCAGAGTAGGATGTTCATCAATCAAGGCCAAAGTAGAGTTCATTTTCTGTAATCTAAAAGTATGATTTGATGCATTTAGCAATCCATGAAGAAGCAAAATAGAGTTTTCATGGAAAATTGGTGTCCTGCCACACAATTTTAGTGAAATAAAAAGCAGACCCTAGTGCTGCACCCTATCCCCACATGGGAGGGTAAATAGTAGAAGCTCCAATTCTTAACTACTTCCCCGGCGCCGCCTTAATAATGGAGTAGTACACCCTACCTTGATAAAAGCTATTCTGAAAGCAACTGCATTTATTTTACCTCCTGTGCTATTTGCGGAGAAGAGCTGAACAGTAGTTTGTTTTGCCTGGAATGAACTACTTTATGAATTTTAATGTGTGATATAATATTAAAAGCTAAACCAGGATTAAAGAAGATTTTTTTTGTACTGAGCTAAAATAGTACTTAGTAGAGTGAGGTATAAAAGATTTTTGTTTCCATTTTTACCTGGGGAAAAATTCAGCTTTCATATTTCTGAAAAGCTGTCCAAGTCAGTTTCCCTTAAGCAATAGCTTGTGTTTAGGAAAAAAATGTGATTCTAGAATTCTAATAGCTTATCTATTATAAGATGCCTATCTGGGCCAACTAAATGGTAAAGAAGAGCTTTCCTAAATATTTTAAAGTGAGTAATACAGAGATACTTTCTAATTTTGTAATCATTAAAGTTTTACCCTCACATTCATATTTTTTAAAAAAACATTTCTTATATACTTCTTTTTCACTTTTGATTGTGTTGGCTACTAGGAAATGATTTTTTAAAGTAATTTAGAATTGGTGCTTGATTGTAATTACTTTATAGTAAAAAAAAAAATTAACCAAAGAAGTTTTTAGAAACAAAGTCACAGGGTTGAAACAAATGATTATAACACCAAAAGATAAATTCTTAAACATCATTTTTACAAAATAATGAAAATTATTGTAAAAACAGATCAAAAGACCAACTTTCCAAAGCCTGTTCTTTTAACTGTTGCTTAGCAGATTGCTACCAAGGATATGTTTCTTCAGTGCACTGGACTTGGTGCCCCCATTTCCATAACATTCAATTTTCAAAATGATTGAAATGGCTTTTCTTTTCCCTTTCATTTAAGCAGTGAGAAAAATAGGTATTAAAAGGGACCCCATGGGGTGATCAAATCTATCCCTCTGCCTCAAAGCAAGACCACCCCAGAGCAAAGTTTCCAATCTCACCAAAGCAACTTTGTAGGCAATTTATGATAATGCGTTAACTCTTCTGGCTCTTAAAGTGGTGTTTAGCAGATTATTGCTTCAAAGCCCTGTATGTGTTCTAGTGGCCTCCAGTCATTAATATATCTCTATGAGTGCCCTTGCTTACTAGAGTGGCAAAGCTAGAAGGGGAACTCTGGAGAGGAAGCGGATGAGGCCCCACCTTTGGTCATCTGTCCTGCCTTACCTGCTGTGTGTCCTCTTCAGGCCTGCGGGCCAACTATTTCCCAGCATTATCTTTTCCATGCTTGGAAAGGTGGTATCGTGGTGGAAGCATCTACCAACTTTCTCAAGATAAGCAAGAGGTGAATTATTTTGCTAATTGGCTAGAACTTAGGATTCAGCAGGCACATTTTAAAGAGGTCTCCTATTTATGCTTTAAGTACGGAGAATTGAATCACCGAATATTTTAGGAACAGAGTAAAATAAATCTCAAAGTCCTGCAGCTTGACTCAAAGGCTATATCATTTAATGCCAAAAAAAAAAAAAAAATCGTTTGTTTATTCTACAGGGTACTTCATTTTCTATTTTCATGATTTATGTGAGAAATTGTCCAGGATGATAAGTTTCTAGAGGATAGAAACCTGGGTTCTGTTAAGTAACCAAAGAGATGAGGTCCTTAAGGGATTAGTTTGCTGGAAGAACCATGGTTTTGTATCTGTGGTAATTTTTCATTTATATTTTCATCAGTTTCCCAGTAAAAAATCAGCTACATGGTTTTTATGTAAATTTTCCAGGCTAGTTCATACTACTGTGTAATAAAAAATAAATTTGGAGTTTTAAGAATGAGTAATAGTGTCAGTACATTTTGAAGTTGAGATTTGATTTCACTTTCTAAAATTTTGTGGCATTTTACTGCAGATATCTGCTTATCACTATTACTAAAGGCATTGATAGTGATTTTTCACTCAAGATTGTACTTTTTGAATATATTAGTAAAGTCACTGATTATATATTTTGTGATGCTTACAGTAATATTTTATTAAATATTGTGAAGCATTATCTTACTGTGTGGTTTCACAAGTCAAAAGGAAATAGTTATATACAGGGGTGCCTGGAAAAGATGAAATAATTACACAGAACAGCTTGGACATGCACGTGTAAAATGCAACCAGCCTTTATGATAATTAAGCAAGGCACTCTACCTGCTTCATGGATGGATAGAAGATTTAAATATGCAGTTCTGCAAATGGCTTTGTTATGGAAGATTTTTTAAATGAAACATAAGAGGAAAATGCATAAAAATAGTCTAAAATTAGAAAGGCCATAGTATGTAATAGCTATTAGTGATGCAATTGTCTATTAGGCACCGGGCACCCAGCGAAGATACAGCACTGTGCATTATGATTTTAATTGTGAATTTCCTTTGTTAGGATTGCAATGGAAGGTAATTGGGAGACAATTAGTTTAGGGTTTTCAAGTCTTTGAAACTATTTCGTTTTCCAGAAAACTTACTTTATGGCATTATAATTCCTGGTTGTCAGCTGGCAGTTGCTGTCATATTACAGATGCAATCACCTGTGACAGTGTGACTTCCTTAACTTAAGCAATCTGATCTCAGGGCAATAACTAATGTTGAATGACTGCACTGTTGATCACCTTGATCATAAAAGGAGCAACAGTGTCCAGTTTGGATGCTGAGCCTGAGAAGCTTCAAAACAATTTAGCCAATGAAAAATGACAGCCATGTTCAAAATGTTTTGTAGGTGAAAACAGCTACTATTGCCACTGAGAGGAATGGGAAACCAGAGAACAATACCATGAACATTAATGCTTCCATTTATGATGAGATTCAGCAGGAAATGAAGCGCGCTAAAGTGTCTCAAGCACTGTTTGCAAAGGTTGCAGCAACCAAAAGCCAGGTAAGAGCCTCTGTTAGGCATTGAGAACGTTTATCTGTGTTGCCTGTGGAATTTTCATTAAAAGGAGTGTCTATTTTCAATATGAACTTGCATCACGGAGAGGCCTCTATGTCTAGGATTATTTCCAGAGCTCTAAAATGAAACAATATTCAAATTCAGGTTATAGGCACTTGGTATTCTTTTTTCCAGTAGCCACTCCCCAGACCAAGGATTTTACGGTAAATCCCCAAGTGAGTTAATAGGTATTTTCAGAAGGATATCATAATGGATAGTCAGTTTCTCAGTCTGGTCTATTGTATAGAATAAATAACCTGAATTACTATTACTTCGTTATTGCTTAGATGATCTTGATGTTTTTTCCTACTAAAAGGCTACAAAACTTTATACAGTTTGCTCTGTTCCAATTCAGCCATCTAATGTGACATTGGTGGACTAGTGGTGAGAATAGTTGCCTCTCAACTCAGCTGTCTGCAACTATTAAATACACTTATTAAGACAAACTGACACACACAAACATACCTCTTTGCATATTAATGATTTTAATTTTTCTGTGTAATATACAAGACGCACAGATTGATTACAAGTTGTCCAACTCTGAATTACAGCTGAATAGACTTGAATTGGAAAAGTTGTAAATTTCTACCAAACTAAATAAAAAAGGATAGATTGTATAGTCTTTTATCAGGATAATTGTCATATATTAATAATTCATATTCATCAAAAGTGGAATCATCTACATGAACAAACTTAGTTATCTATAAACCCTTCTCCAAAGCCAAGAATACTTTTTAAAGGACCAGAAGAACACTAAACTCTTTTCCCCTTTGAAAAAGGATTTGATAACACTGTCAAGGTGAGATTTAGAGGCAAATAGGGACTCCAGATAAGATTTTAACAACTTGAAATTTTACGCAATTGTATTTTCATTATCATTAATGAATCCTAAAACAGCCTGACTGTTGTCAACTTCTGAAAAAATACACAATTGTGGGAGTATTTATAATCCGATATATTTGTAACATAATAATCTTTCCAGATTTTCCTGAAGTTTTACCCTATCGACATTTATAGTGTTACTTGACAGGAGTTTTGCTTTAGAAGAATGTTGTTCTTGTTTAAGTTATAGGCTTGATGAAATACTTAAGGGATATCTTGGAAATGTTATATAAAAATGATTAAACTCAAGCTGTGGACTGTAAAAATTATAGCTTTATAGGCCACATGCCTGCCTACCCTTCAATCACTGTCAAAGTGATAATTTCTACAATAATATGTTTCTTTTATTGTGAGATTCTAAACATCAAGTGCTGTTTAAACATTAAACTGAATTGTTTATGTTAGTGCTGTACTCAGCGTGTCATACATCAGGCCACCGTAATCTCTCATGGAATGTAAAATTCTGTCATGAATCATGGCTTGTATATCGGAAATTACTGTAATTTTGATTGGAAATTACAGGGCTCTTGAAATGTTTCTAATTATGATAGAATGTTAGAGCCGCTTTAAACCTGTGTGCTTCTTCCGATGTCTTCATTTACATGCCAAGACTATGCGTTAAAGAGAAATGTCCTGGTCTCACTTTACCCCCCCACCTACTTGCTCACCCCACACATTCTTGTTTTGGCTCTTTAGCCTAATTATGATGAGGATCTCATATTTATATATATATTATCTTGCCTTTCTTTCTGATTCTACATTTTTTTTTCTGACCTGTCCAATCATCAGTAATAATCAGACTGCATTTCTACAAAAGCCACTTTCCCTAAATCTCCAAAATGGAGAAACTGGACATGTATCATTATAGTAAAGGTTAGCTTTAAAACAAAAATTAATATTATAACTTTTTAATAACCATATTTAGTTGTCTATCACCTGTCATTTAATTCAGTCTACCCCCACCCCTTGCCATCATTTTCCTTTCTGATTCCTTTTGATTCATAGTTCCTTTGCTGTCTTTGACTTCATCCTTTTAAATGATACCCCAGCTTCTCCCTAACCTGGGCTGGGTACTGATTTTGGAGCTATTTGGACAGTAGCAGAAATTGGCTAATAATGTCATGCAGGTGATGTTCTAAGCCGTTTTAAACAACCCTGCTCTTTGTACCCGGTCCTACACAGCTCCTCATGGGTCTCTATGTCAGCACTGTAAATAAGCAAATTCCAAGCATCTTCTGTGATGGTGTGTTTCCCAAAACCCCCAAAGCTTTTAGCTGATGACTCATTACTGTTTGAGAGAAAATCAAAGGGGCCAATTGTGGGCTATGGGAATCAAGCAAACTATTAACTTTATTCCCTTGGATAGTTATTCTCAACTTCTGATTTACTCTGACATCCTAGTACAGCATTTTTGTAGTCTTGTCTTAGTTGTTCAGTTTAATGTTAGCACTACCCTGTTTATGTAAATATGTTGAAAGATTGATGATTGCTTAAAAAATGAGTCCTAAACCTGTGTGTATCACTAACAAACCCGATTTAATAAGGAAAAGTGGCCGTTTGCTTAGGTTCTGTTCTCATGCTATGATGTTTTGTGAAGGAAACAGAAAAACTAACAACAACAACAAAAACTTCAAATCAGACTGACATTTTTAATGGTCAAAATGTTGCACTTCTAAAATAGATATTTAGACCTCAGATGTGTGCCAGGGCTTGCCAAAATGAGGCAGCAGTTCCCCAAGACAAAATGTGTGTGAAGCCAGAAGAACCAGAGTGTCTTCTGTCTCAGCCCATCTACCTCTGCTTCTGTGTCTTGCCCTGGTTGTCTGGGTTGACTTAATCATCATGTTCTTTGTGCTAGACTCTATCATACATTATAGATTATCTGCATTAATTTAGTAACCCTGTGAGCTATTATTTTCTTAATTTCACACATGAAAGTTTCTTAACTAATAAATGTGCAGCCAACTCCAAATTCTCTTCATTTCTCCTATTTTAGACTGTCTTTAGGGTTCAAGGCAGCATCATCATCACTGAAGTACTACCCTGATCTGGGGAAGAGGGATTAGGGATAGTGGTCTTATTGATAGTGCAGACAGTGAGGGCTTTCCTTTCTTCATTGACATGTTCGTGGAACACAAGATTCTTACCACACAAGGTTGTTACACAGAGCCTTCAGAATCCAGGCTCTATCATACTTTATGGAGGTGGGTGTACAGGGTGGAGGAGTCAAAGGAGGCCAGTTCTGATCCAGATTGTGTCATAGGTGCTATAATATTGGGAAATTTTAACTTTTTAGCCCAGGATTATTTTAACATAGAAGGCACATGCTAGAGCTTTTAAATTATATAGCACTGTACCCAAATGGTAATGTTTCATAATGTGCTAAGCAAGAGGTTCAGTCCTCCACATGGATAAGAGATTTATTTATCATGTATTTATGTATCATAAATACCTTCAATTTTAAAAGGTAAAGCGTGCTCTGTAGTGACTAATACACAGAGTATTTTCTGTAAAAGAAACCAACTCATGTGGATTCCGCCATTTCACATGTATTGTCTCCTCTCTTCAATGAATAATAGATATGGAATTGTTCTTAACTCTAATAGAAATGTCTGAATAAAATGTGCAAGTAAAAACTGAAGGTAGGCTACTTTTTGTGCTTGGTTAGGAAAGCAGGCTAATGCAAACTTTAAAAAGATGATATGCTTTAAACCTAATGTGAATAGCTACAAATGAATACACTTTATATTCTGGGTATTCAAATAAGCAGCAGTTTTTCCAAGTGAATCATATTGGAATTTTATCAAACATTTAGTCTGATAACATTCAAATAATTATGAGAGCAGAATTCGCTAATTTTACTGTTTAAAAAAAAATAGTTGATTTGGGTAATAACCATCTCAGTATCAAGGTTCAGTTACTGTTCATTGGTTATAGTGTTTTCATATGGGAGATGGAAATGGATTTTTTTCCTTAATGGTGGCAGATGTTGGAATCTAATTTTATTCCACAGCAAACCCCTTGAGAGCTCTGAGACTTAAGGTGTGTGTCCAGCAAGGGGACATTAGCAGCACCGTAGGCCTTGCCTTGTACACTGAATTGTTACATTGATTTTCATGTTTGCATAGGTGGAGCTTGCAGATACGTAGCGCAGTAAGACAGTAAAGGGCTTTCACAGAACCACATTGCGTCATCACTTGTGCTTAGAAAATAATTTCCTTTAGTGTTTTATTGAACAATGTATTTGTTTTGGGTAAAGCAACTAGCCGATGAAAATTCTATTTGACTAATATACTTTTGATATAATATTTTGCAGTCTGTGAGTTGTAGTACTTTCTGGCTGCTACAGCTTTGGCTGATGAATAGGTATGTTTTCAATACTAAAAAAAAAAGCATTTCTGACTCTGCAAAAATAACATGGCTAGTAGAAGAGACCAAATAATGTAAAGCCTTTTCTTTCATCTACTTTTCAGTCGCTTTTGTTTGTCATTGAGATTCATGGCCCCTAGGATGAGAGAGAGGGGAAAACAAGGAAGAAGGAGAGAAAAAGAATACCTCCATTTTCCTTAGGTTTATAGGTGAAGAAAACATCATTCTGACCTTTTGGTTTGGAAATTCTCACACAGTAGTGGATGTCTTAAATGCAAGTAAGAAATACATAACAGGCCGGGCGCGGTGGCTCACGCCTGTAATCCCAGCACTTTGGGAGGCCGAGGCGGGTGGATCACAAGGTCAGGAGATTGAGACCACGGTGAAACCCCGTCTCTATTAAAAATACAAAAAATTAGCTGGGCGCGGTGGCCAGCGCCTGTAGTCCCAGCTACTCAGGAGGCTGAGGCAGGAGAATGGCGTGAACCCGGGAGGCGGAGCTTTCAGTGAGCCAAGATTGCGCCACTGCACTCCAGCCTGGGGCACAGAACGAGACTCTGTCTCAAAAAAAAAAAAAAAAAATATATATATATATATATATATATATATATATATATACACAAATCACTGGGGCTAGAAATAGGGCTAAAAATGTAATTTTCATTGCTGAAAATAGAGCTATAGTGACAAAATCCAGGAATAAAATCATGGAACCATTGACATTGCATTCTGTATGGTGGCATGCTAGTAAAGGCATCTTTTATTCTGTTAGAATTAAATTACACTTCAGTTTTTAACTCTGTGCTGATTCATTCTTTTGGAATGTTCATGTAACAGACTTTGCTGCGACAGGAGTTCACCTGTGTGGCCTCCTATTTAAGGCATACAGCAGGCCCTGCAGATTTGAGAATCATGGTTTCTGTTATTCCCAGTGCTACATCCTTTTGTAGCAGTCTGTGGGATCTTCACATTGTGGCCTAAGGGCCC
The DNA here is from genome assembly GCF_047675955.1 of Chlorocebus sabaeus. Taxonomy (NCBI): domain Eukaryota; kingdom Metazoa; phylum Chordata; class Mammalia; order Primates; family Cercopithecidae; genus Chlorocebus; species Chlorocebus sabaeus. The sequence continues at coordinate 63,815,539 of NC_132918.1, read as the reverse complement.
CTTCTCTTGGGCAAATGAAGCCTTCTTCATTCACTTGCTAAGGAGAGAACTGCCCCTTTGCATGTTCTCCATCTAAATGTGTAGTGGACACCCTGAGGTGGATACAGCTTCTGTTTCCCTGGACCTACTTGCCTGGAAGAGGAGGAGGCAAGAGAAGTATTTGTGGGGAAAACAAGAAGACACGTAAGACAGTCCAGAGTGTGGTCCCTGCATCTCAGCAGTCTGCCGGTGTTAAGTTTAACACAGATCTTTGGAGGCCCCTGTGCTCCATTCTTGAGTAAGAAGGATATGGAATTCATCAGTCTCCTATTTAAGGTGTTCTATATTAGTAGCCATTTATAAAAATCTCTTACATCTTAATGTTGGGAATTCATATTGGATTCAGTTTTCTAAAACGTTGACGTATTTTTGTATTTCTAGTTGAATGCCAAACAGGACTATTAAAATTAATGGCTTTAAATATTGACATAATCTAATAGTTTGAAGGTACATGATTGTATATGATTTTTTAAGAGCTAATTGAGTTTGTGGATCTGAATATGCGTTCTTTTCAGATTTCTGCCTTCTAAAAATAAGTATGTATGTTTTAGTATATCTAGGATTTGATCAACGAGGTCCAGAATTCTTAAATAGAACAGTTGCTTACCTGTCATATTTTTGGCTAAAAAGTCGTATCAAGGGGTGATTTATCCCCTACATACTTGTTGGTATTATCTACTTTTTTAAAAATGAACAGAAGATCGTGTTGCCTCTTTGAAATAATTTAAAATTTTCACCTTTTTCCCATAAATTTAGAATTAACTGAAAGTCAAATTTATTTTCTCTTCGACCCACTTAATAAGCTTAACTGTTACAAATATAGACATAACTCATTAAGCCTCATTTCTCCATCTTTAGAAGATGTCATAAGAAAATTTTTAGACCAGATTTGAAGAGAATTAATTTGTGAATATTGAGCCAGCTTTAAGGAGGTTCATCATGTGAGGAAGCACAAAGAAGGTCATTGCAAGAGTGGTCCCTTTGCAGCAATCCAGCATATATGTTCTGAAGCACGGCTATGCCAACTATATATTCATAGAACCTGCTTTAATATGAGAGCACCTTTTGCCCTAAAATGTTAGTGTAAGCTGAAAAGTGTTAACTAAGAATATTCTCTAACGTTTTCTCTTTTTAGCTCTTCTATATTCAGCTTTGTCAGTTGAAGAGTTCTTCAGGACAGGTTCGGGTGGGTACTACTGAAAGCAGGGGAAACAGCAAATCAACAAGGTTTCACTCCTATCAGGAATTAATCTTAAAACTGAGTGTCATTCAGTTAAACTTATCACACAACTATTACACTGATATAATCCTTTAACAATCTACCAAGTTAGAAGACAAAAGTGCTTTTTCTTAAAAGTCTCAGTAGTTGTCTTTTATGTTTTTGATAATGAAGGTAGGTTTTATTTTAACTTTATCTTCCTTTTCTCCTCGCATGAGAAATGAAAATAAAGACCCTGTGAAATGAATGAGCTATGAAAATGCATTTATACTAAATGACAATAGAAAAATAGCTCTGGAAGAAACTGTACCATTAAAATTTCACATCAATGAAAGGTGCTGAGAGAGGAATGGAAGAACTTATGTTAGTAAAATGAATCTAATGTAGAAATTTTCTGCCCTGCCAATAATATCGATGGTATCTTAAAAAGTAACCTTAAGAGATTACTCATTTTTCTAAGTATACTTGTTATGCTTTTTGATATGCAACCCATTTGCTTGGCAGAATGACACAAATCATAGACCACCCATTTAAAAATATGTATCTATATTTTAGAGATTAGTAGACATATAACTACTGTATAATTTATAATTACATACCATGTAAAAATAGAAGTTCCGAACCATTTATGGAATCAGCATACAATTGTCAAATTGATGATTTTTTTTCCCCTAAGTCTTAATCTACTTCTGATGTATGTTAATAGAAAATCTCTTCTCCTTTGATTTTGTGATTCAACTATTCCAGTTGCCTTTGTGTATTTTTTTTTTTTTTAACAATTCCCTTTTCAACCAGGATGCTTCAGGAATTGGGTTTAAACACACTGTTTCATAAACTGCCAGCCTCCTCGGCCGCCTCAGTGCCTCTGATTCCGTAAATCAGATCATAGGCAGCATGCTGTCATATAATAAGGTGTCTGATCCTTATTACCAGTTTGTTGATGCACAGACTCCTTCAAATTGACCATTGCAACACATGGTTTCCCCTGAAACTAGCTGTGATAATTAGCGTGGTTCTAATGAGACAGAATGTCACTGATCTTGTGCTGAACTGTCGAGTATCAACGCTACGGATGGGAACTGTCAGAGCCTGCCATCTGTGACAGCGCTTGGCATATTCCAGTGGCAAGGTAGAGCATGCTCAATAGAGTATTTTCAAACAAATGGCCCTTTTCTTGATGAGGCCTCTGTTTGCTGTTCAACAGGAAGAATGCATGCCCCAACTCTGTCCTGTGCTAAACCCATTTTGAGGTCCAAATTTGAATAAATATTTCGATCTGTTATGTGTTACGTAAGAGAGGAATCTTTTGTTTAGCAGGTGAATCTTAAGTGGCATTCGTTTCCCTGTTTGGGTTTTTTTTTTTTCTTTTTTCTTTTTTTTTTTTTTTTTTTTTTTTTTTTTTGCCTCTCTCAGTTGTCCCATATTGTCAGTTAACAGTACAGCAGTCATTTAAGATACTTTTCCCCGATTTTAAAATTGCCTTGTTTGGAAGAGATTTGTTGGGGAGTTGGGGATGGCTGTTAGTGATAAAGCAGTCTGATTTAGCAGAGGGAAAGGGGAAATGAAAGAAGTAGTTCAGAATGTGTATAAGAATACACAAGTTGGATAGAAGAATTAAAATGGACAAGACAGATCTATTGGCTCCAGAGAAAAGTAGAGATTTTTTGCTATAGTAAAAGTCCAGCGCTGCTTATCATTCCAAAATATGCTTTGTTGCTTTTTATTTCCTCCTCTCTGGCAGACCACACAGGGCTTGTTCTGAAGAACATTTTCACTAATCTGATCAGGCAGCCAAATACGCCGGGAAAACTGCTTTAATGATCCCACTAATTACCTCAAGTCAATATGAACTGTATTATTAGACTGAGGGAAAATATTCCATTAGGTCTCCCCCTTGGGAGTTTCTCCGCTTTGTGATGTCACTGAAGCCTTCACCCTCTCGCTTGTAATTAATTTTATTTACACACGCAGGCACGCACAAGGTCACACCTGCACAACCGGCGCTGGCCAGGGAGCTTGTGGCACTCCGGCTTAATCAGATCTGTCATAATTACCATTCTGCATGTTTCTGACACACGCTGTGAAATATTTCAATTTAACTGCCGCTACCAGCACAACCAGATGTAGTGTGAGTGTGGCTGCATTGGAAATATTATTCCTCAGGATAAACTCTCTCCTCCTCGTTTTTCCTCCCACCCCCCCCCCCCCTTTACAGCTAATGTGGCACAGAAGCTGATGTATCCTGTAAATCTTGAATGCAGTGCTAGATTGATAACAGGCGATTAGACAGTTTAACCACAAACAGCTTGTTCATTTTTCACAAATGAAAACCACATGTGGTGTAACTAAAATTTCAGGCCCCCCCTTTTTTTTAAGGGTTGGGATATGTATGTGTGTGTAAGATATTCTTAAATAAAAATAAAATACGATCAGAAGTTGTGTCTAGAAAAATGGAGTTGTCTAGTTTTTTCCAGGTTATTTTATGAAAACCTTCATCAAATTCCGTTTTTATACTTTTACCGAAATTCAAATGGGTAAAAGATTGTATTTGGTATTGGGCTTTTCATTTTTTTCCGTAAGTTTTTTTTTGGGGGGGATGGGTAGGGTGCCTAACGTCCCTCGATTCTATGCCCTATTATGTTTTCAGTGTTAAACTGTTTATTTGAACCTAAATTCTGAAAGAATTTCTAAGACTGGACATAAGTAGTTTTCTAAAGGACAGTTTTTCTTATTTTCTTTTAATGCAGAGTTGTTACTTTAGGCTTTATAGTCAGATACTAGACAATCAAAAAGCAAAAATGGCCCCAGTTAGGAACTTTATTTCATGGAGACATTTGCGGATTTGTGTAATTGATTTGAAAGGCAGAGTTGGAAACCCTGAGGATTCTGTTTTTATAGAAATTGGAGATAACCTGGCAAAATGCAGGCACAGTAGGTAACTGTTTAAGGCTAAAGTTATCACCAGTCTCAGAAGAATCCCCCTGTAAGAAATTGGATCCATAAGAAGGCAGATAAGCTGGTGGAAAACTAAGGCTAAGAGCGGAGGAGGAAATAGGATCAGTAGTGCTTTACAATCATACCTCCTGGAGCCAGATCACAGCAATCCACTCTAGAGACCATTTAAAACATAGATAGAACCTACTTAAATATCTTTTAACTCCAAATAAAATACACTCTTTTTCTTTGTATCTTTATTTTTGTTTCATGACTTCAGTTATGAGCCTAGCTTGGAAACTTCTTAGAATGGTGGTGGTGGTGATTCCTGTTATCCAACTGAGAGATGTACTTTCCCAAAGAATAGTGGGTTTTTTTTTTTTTTTTTTTTTTTCCTTACTCATTTTCCCTCTTGCTTAGTAGTTTCCTCATGTTGTGTTTCTTTTTCTTCCTTGTGTAATTTTTGCTTCCTAGTTTTTTTTTGGAATTTTCTTCCCACTTAGTCTGGCTATTTATTTTCCATGTGTTTTGGGTTTACTCCATGATAACTTTCAACTTTAAAATCTGATATTATTTCTTCCTATTCATAGTTTCTTTTGGCCTAAATATCACTTTAAAGGGAAAATAAAGTACTGTCTTTGCCTTTTAGTTAGAACTCTTCTTCCATCTAATTTAGGTCATTTGTTTCCCCAATCTTAATCTACCTCTGTAATCATTTTACAAGATGTACAGTTATTGTAGAAGATTTGATTCAATTCCATATCACAGCACTCTCCTGATGAGTACAGATATCAACTCAGAATCCTTCTTAACACAGAAGTAAAAATACCCATTGCTAATCAGTGAGATAAACCCATCCCTGCTGTAGTCACTTGCATTTTAGGATTCCCAAATGGGGGTTTGCTATTCAAAGCATAGTTCTGTGGGATGAGTCTAAGAAATAAGAAAAGTGGAGGTAAATAAAGTTTATGGTTTCATTGCTAATGCCCTTGCTTTAATAACCCTGAAGGATTTTTGCACAGCTACTTGAAGGTATGTTAGGGATAAGCCAGCATGCAAATTGAATCACATTTTGCAGTCACTGGTGAAGCTCACCATTAAAAGGAGTCCTGAATTGTTCCTTTGCTAATGAAAGATTTCACTTGCAAGATAAAAAATTATCCCCTGGTTTTTCATGTTTGGAAACGTTTTTGTGTATTTGTTTTCTTTGCCTGGCATACCTGTTGATACAAAAGGGAACAGAAAAAAGAGGGGGAAAAAAGTTGCTTCATTATGGATGCTGTTGTGTATATGGAGTTTAACAAGATCAATATTCTGAGTACAAAGAAAGAGCACATCTTTTCATTAAATTTCATTAGACTACAAGAATCCCATGTTTCAAAGAAAATTGTTTATTTATGGACCCTTCTAGGTCCCTGTCTAATAAGGAGACATTTTCCATTTGTCTGTTAACAAGTCACAGATGAAGAGTCAATAGAAGTGTTACAAGCTTTATCTTGCCCCAACTCAATCCACCATCCTCAGTCACTCTGCAATCGCTATTCTCTGGTGGTCTCATATCCTCATGAAAACGTGCAGGAAGGAAAAGTGATTCCTTTTAATGTTCTTTGTTATTTTCTTCTGGACCCACTTCATCATTGCTGAAGTCATCAATATCATGTACAGGGTAGCCCAAGCTGAAAGGAATTAAAGGGCATGGCTCCTGATTTTCTACATATTATAGAAATAAGGTAATAGTAGCTAATTTGTAAACTCACTGATGTTTTACCTGGCAACTTGTACATGAATTGCATCATTCATGGAAAACATGGGGAATTAGAAAGAGTGGTAGTCCCAGTTCCAGTGCTAACCTGCTGTGTAGCCCCAGGCAAGTTGTTTAACCTCTCAGACATTGAACTTCCCCTTCAGGAAAGTAAAATAGGTTGGGTCATACTGTATCTAATGTCCCTTGAAGTTCTAGGTCTGTGTGTTTGTGACTGAGACAGGTACACAAATATGACAGAGGATGCTATTTTGATTGAAGACTGCTGACAGGTGTTCCAGTCTGGGAAACAGAAGGTAAGATTTTGAATAATGGAAGGGCTTAGTTTGGGGGATAGGCAGAAAAGTGGTATTTTGGGGTCTAGAGCCAAGAAGGGTTATTTACGGGTGTCATATAATGGGTAGAATCAGTTGTTGGAATCCAGTATATGAACTCCATGTTACATGGTGTGAGTTGAGCTCATGATTGATACACTTTCTTCATCTGAGACTTGTTGATAGATGACTGAGAACTCTCCCTTTTGTCATACAGAGACCTAACAGAGTATGAGATGAGCTGAATTCCATTGGGGAATGGGCTTGGTTTAATATGTGGTAGGGTGGTGATTGCTAGCATGATATGATTTGAAGGTTGATAAAGACTTTCCTCTTTAAATATGTCTCTTTTTTTGTTTGCTTTTCAACTGATGCCCGAAGGTCCACCCTTAGCTGGTCTTTTGATTGATTGATTGATGGATAGAAGTTTTTTTCTGGCACATTAAAAACTTTAATAGCACATTAAAGAGGGAAAAACAGGGCAATGTGAGAATACTCAGTTGATGAGAAATCACAGATTTGGAAGAGATTAGGGAGATAGGGAGTAAACACAAAGGAAAAGGAAGCAGGGAGTGACAGCTCATTTGAGAGAATACCTTGAAATCCATTTTTGCAAGTTTATGAATTGGTACCTGTAGCATTTAATAGCTGCTGAGATGTGTCCATCCCCAAATGTCTCCTTTAAATGTTTACCCATTTTACTTATGGTACCAACAGGAGTGCTACTTGTCATGGGTGTTACTTGACTGGTTCATTGATGAAGTATTTGGTTGTTTAAATGAAATGCAGATTAGGTAAAAATAAATTACTTTCAACAAGGTCAAGGAAGTGAAGGTTGTAAATAAAATATACATTCACAAACAGAGAAATGCTATTTGGAAATCTAGCTCAGTTCATGCCAAGCTGTTACTCTCTAAATTACCTTCTTTCTTCCTGGCTTGCAATTAATTTTTGCTTGTATGTTTGGAGATTGGGGGAAGGGTAATAGCCTAATGGGTAGTGATTTTATTTTAGTATTTTGATTAAAGAGACTAAATAGCTTGGACCCTGGATAACCATAAGGACGAAAGCCGTATCCATCAAGCTTAATTTCTAAACAGAAGTTTATGCTTGTATTTCTGAGCAAATTAGCGCTGAGCCACATATAATATAAAGTTATGAGATGGTTATGTGCTCAATTATTTTCTACCTGTCTCCCCCCTTACTATCTTTTCTACTCGCCTTCTTTGATCTTCTATTAGATTGGAGGGCAAGGCAGAAGGCATCTAGTTAGACAGACAAAACCTGTAAAGCCATGTGCTTTTTGAGAAGCAGTGATGAGAGATCAGGGACTGGTGTTTGATCACTGCTGGTTTCCTGGCATTTGCAGAGCCACTCCCCTCCCCCACCCTACCCACCCACACATCCAGTGCTCATGCCACTCTTCCATTTCATAGTATCCTGTCTGTATCCTGTATCTGTCCTACTCCCTTATCTCCTTCTATTTGGAAAACTCTTGTGTCTTTGGAAAAACTTGTTGGTGTTCTCCTGGCAGATAGACATTTCTGAAAGGACACTCTGCTCATCTTATTTACCTTTAAAATTACTTAGATGATATGATGCCAATAACCCCGTAAGAATTTAGATGCTTTATTCCGAAATCGTAAGCCCAATCTCTGCGTTTGTAACAGGACCAAGAAAACAATGAGGTGTATATGTGCTAGTGCAATTGTAAACCAAAAAATTGTAAGCTGTAGAACCATCGTTTAATTAATGAAATCTCATTCAGAACTGAAATATATAAATCAGATGAAAGTTTTCTCCATTTTGATCTGAGGATTGAATGGGGGCAGGGGCCTTCTCATCAACCCTTTACACATACACAACGCGGGTACTTGTGAAACACCTCTAATGGAAATCTGGGGCTGCTAAGGACACAGTCTAGGAAACCCTGTGGTAGTGACTGTTTTTCTCTAACCCATCTCTAAGAGGCATGGTCCTTTAGTGGCAAAAAAAAAGAAAAGGAAATTTGTTTCACAAATCCGTAAATACTAAGATTTTCTAATATATTAAGAACTTATAGGAGATAGTTCTGGAACAGTATTTGAAGTGTGTCTATACGTACATGTGTATATATATATACATACATATATATATTTGATAGCTATGTTTGTATACACGCACACACGTTTGTGTGGATAAGAGGAAGGGCCTCCCATTTAGGGATTCTTAACCTTGGCCCACTTTCTCCCCCAGGGAACTATAAACTTGGATGAAAAAAATGACTTTATTTTCTCTAACCTCTTCTTACTGAAAGTTGGCATTTTACTCAATTATCAATATAGGCAACAAATCACAGTAGCAATACCTATGAATTTGTCACCATTAAAAAAAATCACAAAATATTTTCATATCCTATTATGTTGTTCTAGATATCTTAAAATATCATTTATGCCCATCACTATAAAATTACAGTAGTTATTAGATCTGTTGCTAAACCTTGTTATTTAGTGTGTTAATAAAGAAGTGTATATATTACTGTATCACAAATTTTTGATAGCTGTATTTCAGTATAATTGGTTTTGTTTGTAATCTTATGTATTTTATTTCAGGCACATAAAAACGCTGTTCTGAAAAGGCATCCATGGGCTTTACCAGACTCCCGGAAGGGTCCATGGCACAAAAGAGATAAGATCAATGATTAGATAAGTTTTGTAGAGGAAAAATATATATATGTATTGTATCACATGAGCCAAGGGATTCTCAAATTAACCTGAGAAACATTTACTTTTTTGTTTATTGCTTTTCGGTATGCTTGTTTTTCAAGCATCCTTCACTCCAAAGCATGGAAACAGAGGTAACAATGATGCAGTGACATTTAAAACAAACCACCAAAACAGAAACCTTACAAACTTTTCTCTGATACTCGCATGCCCATATACAGTGCTGTAGGACTTTGTGAGAGAATGCTTTTGCCTTTAGATTAGACATTTTTTTTCCAATTGAACTAACTATACCTTTAGTATCAACTTAAACCTGAAGTTTAAGTGGTTCTTACCTCACTGGACAAGAAGTTTTGTCCCCACATTTCCTGTTAGCTTACACAATGACTAGCACATAGATGGCACTCAGGAATTCTTTGTAGAAGGATAGAATGATTCAGAAGTAAATTTTAATCAGCTCCCAATATTACTCTCACAAATGCCAAACTATTCCAAAGGGAGTCAGTGTGGGACAGTGGGAAGAGGCACTGGAGTGGGCTCACAAGGACGGAATAGGTCATGCTTCACTGCTGCCATTCTCCCCTGGAGCCTTCTCTGAGCTTGCTTTCCCCAGATGTAAAATGTGATCAGAGGAGTGATTGAGACAGTCTGTGCAAAGCCCCAGTCTCCCTTGTCTCCTTTTATTGGTAAAATTATAACCCGGCCATTGTCACTGAGACCCACATGATGCTTCTAGAAATATTTATGCTTGCCTTTTTTAATGCCTACTTGTGAATCACAAGATTTGGGTCTTTCAAATTAAGCCAGCTTCTGATTAGCAGGTTTGTATAATGGATAAAATGATGGGGTTTCAGCCACAAAATGGGTGTTACTTTCTCAGCAAAATCATAGGCAAGTTGGGAGCTCATAGTGACCCTGCTTGCTTGTTCGTTTTAGGATGTGATTCCTAACTTCTACAGTCCCAAATTGCCTTCCCCTGCTTTTAAAAATGTTTTGTTATCTCTCCTAAAACATCAAAGAGGGAATATTTAAATTTTTAATTCCCAGCCCCAAAATATGCATAATAGGGAGTGTAGCTCATATTAGGATATACGTGCGGTGTTGAAAAGTTTTACATAAATCAATTTAAAATGCAGTGGCAGAAATATTTATCTAAATCAACCTGGTAGTAAATTAATTTTGTAAGCAAACAAACTACGCTGTCAGGTAATTGTCACCTTAAAATTGTTCATTTTATGATTTCTTATATTTATGTGTGATTTTGGGTTGGGGTTTTTTGTTGTTTTTATTTCTTGCACATGGCATATTTGAATATTCAGCAATATTTTTTCCTAATGACCTTCATTATTTTGAATAGAAAAATAAATACTGTAAATTTTTAATAGTGACTTTAGGAAGCAACATAATAAATTTGTTTCGTAACATTGCAGTATGAGAGCACATACTCATTTGGCTTAAGAAATTTAGGAAAAGTAAAGTTTCGTAGCATAAATTCTCCTTTTAAAGAAAATAATAATTTTATTTGCCTTTGACAGGGGTTTTTATGGTGCTGTCCTGTCTTAAACCTATTATGCCGAGTTCAGTTTGAACCTTATTTTTATTTTTTTTAAATACAGAAACATTATGAATACAAATTGTTGGACTTCGCTACTATACATGAGCCCTCAGAAATTGCAGAAGTGTATACAGTATTTTACCACTAAATGGCCCAGATTGGGCCATTTTTGTATCTTTCTGTGTACCCCCATTTGCTGCCATTTGAATTTGTTGTGGTGAATCTTTTGCCGTATTTTTACGTTCACTCACTGAAGTGTGAGCCTCGGGGTGTTTCCAGGATCTTTGGGTGAAAGAAAGTGAGGAGTTTGCCACTCAAAGGGCTATTTGTGTTCACATTTGTTTGTGATAAATGTAACTCAAATAGCAGGGTTGGGGGCGGGCTGGAATAAAGAAACCCATCAGAATTAGATTATTGAAGAAATGCTGTGGGACTGAACCATAGCAGGAGGAATGGAAAAGAAGGAACAAATTCAAGAGATATTTGAGGGAGTATTGACAGGAATTCATCAGTTATGGAAGAGACAAGAAAAGTTAGATTTTTAGTTAAAGCCACTTGCTGTATGTTTTTATTACAAAACTAATACCTAGCTACTATAGAAAAAGTAGAAGATAGAGGCATAAGGAAAAACATAAAGTTATCCATAAATTTAATCACCTAGAGGTGACCACCTTAAGGATCCTGATTGTCACTCTTTATACATATACACACGCATGCACATGTGTCTGTATGTATATATGTGTGTATGCATGTATGTCTTACATTCATGTGCTGAACATAGCATTTAATTCCCTATTGAGGTGTATTTAGGCTTTATACAACTTTTGCTGGTACAAATAATATGAATTTAAACATATTATAGTTAAATATTTGTACATATCCTTATTTCCTAAAATCCTTAAAAGTGAAATTATTGGATCAAAAAAGACATTTGTGTTTTACAGATGATTGCTAGATATTCCCACATTCTGCAATTCACAATGTCCTTCAGAAAGACTATGCCAATTTATGCTTCAAATAACAGCCTTTCAGCCTAGGTGATTAGGTATGTGGTAATACTATTAACTGAGTAAAACTTCCTAGGAGGAGAACCTGGCTTAGGGGAAGATGCTTGGTTCAGATTGGAATATTATAACTGAATTATTTTCTTTAGCTCCTTTGATACTCAAATCCCTTGTGTGGTAATGACAACAATAATAAAATAATAATAGCTTACATTCATCATACTGTTACTGTGTGCCAAGACCTTTTCATGAATTATTTTACTTAATTCTTACAACCCTGTGAATTAAGTGGTAAAATTAGACCCCATTTTGTAGAGCAGAAAATTGAGGTTTAGCGAACTTGAGTAATCTGCCCAAGGTTACAAGGCTGATAAACGGTAGAATAGATATTCAAATTAAAACCCAGACTTCTTAACAAATAGATCTTAAAAGTCCAGTGGAGGAAACTAAGTGGTATTCTCAAGAAAACATGGTAAAGAGCTATTTAAAAAGGGTCATAAACAGTCAGTTCAAAAGCAGCTGGTCTGTTTTCCCAGCCTCCTACTAATTCATCTTGTTCTCTTATTTGTTATTTTTCCTATTTTAAATATTGTCCCCTTTTGAAATCTAAACCAGTATTTCTCTTCATCAATGAAGAATTCCTTGACAACCCTACTTCAACTCTTGTTCTCCACGTGGATCTCACTTGATGTCTGCCCATCAATGACCTTTATCACGTGCTATTTTGCACTAATAGTTATTTTTGAATACCAGGTTTTCCCAAATGTGCTTGGAGACATTTAAGTGCTTTCAATAAAGTTTATAAGACCTTTTGGTAGTTACTGTGGAGCAGGCATTGGGCTGAATGTATTCTGTTTCACTTGTATGCCTACTGTCCTGTGAGATTAATACCATTATTACCTGCAGTTTGTAGAGGAAGAATCTTGAGGCTTAGAAACTTAATTCAAGTTCACATAGATAAATGCCTATATGGGATATAATCATTTTATTGGTATACGGAAGTGCTTGAGCCTGTCTTGAAAGACAAGTAGTATTTGAATGGGCACCAAAAAAAAAAAAATAGGAGAAAGGGCTTTCCCATTAGAGAGAATTGTATAAGGAATGGAGAACAGAATGTAGGGCAGTGCTCAGCAATAGCTAATAAATAGTCCAACAGATTTGGTCATCAGTGTCATTGGGAGGAACCTCGAAAGCAGCCCCTGGGAATGTGAACTTTTCTCCTACCTTGGGAAGCCACTGAAGGTCATGGTGCATGGTAGGGTAACTATGGGCAGTTTGAAAGTGGAAGACTAATGTAATGATTCTCACTCTGGGATCTGATTTACAAAGATATCATAGAGATGGTTAAGAGGATTCAAGAAAGCTTAGTGAAGCCCATTTCTTTACCTATCAGTAAGTTTCACAGGCGAAATTAAACATCAGATTAATGTTTTTTTGTAGGAATCACATCAACTCTGTATGATAACACTGGTTCTTTATTCTTCTTCAAAACTCTGGTCATCATTGACTTACTTTTCCCCTAACTTAAGAGAGGGAAAGGAATGATTACTTAAAAACTTTTTTTGTTCAGAAATCAAAATAATTGCCCATTGGAAGTAATTAAAAAAGAATGTTGTCTAACAGAGTAATTCAAGGAAGACTTGCTCCAGTTCTGACAAGTCAGTAGTGGCAGAATGGAAAGGAGTAGATGGTTCTTAATGATGGAAAGAAAGACTAAAATTGATGAAAGTGTTACAGCATGAACCTTGGGAGTATTGAGTTTTGTATTTTTTTAATGACACCAGCTATGAAGAATGAGGAGAAAATTAAAAGTTAACATTTGAAGAGAAAGTGCATAAATGTTAATAGGAGCCAGATCATATCACTGAAATTTATGTTATGTCAAAAAAAATATATCTTAGGCTGAGGGGAAAAAAACAGGAACTTTTTTTTTTCAGAGTGCTTATTCAAGTATCAGATACATAAGCCAGAATTTTATTTGTTTTGTTTCAGCTTTGACTAAACTACCCTAAAAGCAGGTTTGACGTATATATGAAAATTAAACTTTCAAATTAGGTATATTTCAAATCTAATGTTTTAAAAATAAATTCAGACCTTTTTTGGGAAATTCTCTATTTCAATTAAGAGCTCATCTTTTTGCTAACTGGTTTAATGGGTTGTCTAGAATTTTATACTTTTATCTTCATTCCTGTTTTATTTTTCTCCCTCCTTCTCAAATTCTCCCTCTGAAAATATTTTTTAAAATGTGAGATCTCCTTGCTCAACAACCTATTTAAGTCAGAACCATTTGGATCTACTCTGGCCAGGTTGTCATTTGATAATCTTGTTATGGACCAAATGATTGGTAGCCTAAGAAAAACCACCAAATCCACGTGTGCTCTGAAGTTAGTGGCTTTGAAAAAGCAGAAAAGAGGTAAACATAAAAACCATTACAAACAAATAATTTGCACTTTTTTATCTGATTAAATTGTAAACGAAATGGAAAAATAAAGATCATTTACCAGTGACTGTGAGTAGTCCTTCCAAGTTCACAAAATTTTAATAGAAATTTTTCTCCAGGTTTAGGCAAATAATTTTCTTTATGTGTAACCTTTAGAAACTCTGTTAGAGGTGTGTAACTTCTTAATGACTAAGTGGCAAAAATTTACTCAAGCAAAAAATTTCTTGATAGCCATTTTATGTCCTATTATTACCCCAGTATTGGAACGCACAAATTTTTGGCTAAGGTATTGAGTCTGTTAAATAAACTGGAGCCTCTAGAGAGAATTCAAAAGCAGTAACAGTTTAGAAGTTAAGAATAGTAACATTTAAAAGATTATTATGGTTTTTTTTCTTTCAGCAAATATAAGTATCAGAAACCACACTTTGAAAAATAAACATATTGGGGGATACATACATGCACACACATATGTCTTTTAAAATATATTTCTTTTTTGAAACCCGTCTTTGAATCAAGTGGATGTAATGTGCTACTTTTAGAATGGAAAATGCATTTACTGGCACGTCTCTGTTCAAATTTATTTTCCATGTTTTCTTTAATAAGACCAATGTTAACTTAGCAGGAAAAGTTACTTACAGTGCTAGCTGAGGTTCTTTTCACTTTACACAAAGTAGATGTTATTAAGCTGGGGAGAAAGATTAATGCATTTCCTGCTAATTCCATAGAGGAGAACATGTATCTTTATTAATGTTAATGGTGGGGGCCTCTCATAATGTTATAGAATAATCTGCTTTAGCAAAGGTTTTTCTTCTAAAGAACTTTATAACATTTAAAGGTTAATATGTTAGGTAAAGAACAATATCTTAAGACAAGTGTTTTTATTACAGGACATGATGGGATGGTTTATATTAAATTATATGATGATTTGAATGGGAAAGAAGAAAAAGTGCATCGCTTCTTGCCCTCAACTTTAATGCCTTTAATCAAATAATGACCTTCTGGAAAATAGTTAATTTTAAGCATTTGGAAAGATCAATACCACTTTGCCACCAAAAAATGGTCTAGATGATGAAATTTGATGTATTTAAAGTATCATTTCACCCTTTTAACCTAGTAAATAATTTAAAATGCTTTCAGTATTGCTTTGCCACTGTTTTGTTTCTCACTGCACAGTGTTATGATTCTTCATGAAAAAAGGTCACAAGTGGGTGTGTGAAGCATTTAGACCTCACACCTAGAAATGGGGTTGTATCTCCATTAGGTCTTGGGTGTTTCTGCATTAGGACCCCCGCCCCAAAAGTAATATGTTTAAATAGTACCTTTGAGGCAGAGTGTGCATAAAACATATGAAAATAGAACCCTTCTGTAACTATACTGTTGTAATGTTGTTTTAGTAGTTTTTTCAGACAGAAAAAGGGGTGGTTTAAAACATTATTAGTCACTTTGCGTCTTTGTGATATCTTTAAACCGTTATGCTAAAGGTGAAGGATTTGGTAGCTCTGACAATTAGAACCCATTTTCCCCCGGCTTGTAGAACACACTGATATGAAATTACCCTTGAGTGCCGACAGCTTTGTTTAAAAAAAAAAAAAAAAAAAAAAATTGCCCTCTATTAGCATGTTTGTGGGCAGATTAAAAACTGTCTTCATTAGCATAAGTAACACTTACAGATTCTTTTAAAAGTAGAAAATTATTTGCTGAATGATAAATTGCTAGCTTTATAGTTAGTTGTTGTTGAAAATGTACTCATTCAAATGCCTGGTGTAGTTTAGTCTACAATACTGAATTTTTTGTTAGAAGTACTATTTAATGGATTATGTACTTAATCCTTGTTCCTACTACTTGCTGAAATGTAATTCATGCTTTCCACTAAAATGTTTGTATCAAATACTTTCCTATTTAGATTGATTTCTTTTAATATCATATATTATTATACTATATGCCCCAGAGATTGGAACAAAATATTCCTGCAAATAACACATAAAAGATGAGGGTGAGGGGGAATAAATACAGACTGTAAAATGTTTTGCTTTTTAGAACTCAAATTACCATTCTATTTTTTCAGATGTATTTTTCCTTCTTAGTTGGAGTAAGAATTATTTGTCATTTTCTTTCTCTTGTTATAGCTCTTAGTTTTAAGATGTATACGTACATAATGATAATATATACATATATGTATATTGCATTAAATGACTTTTTTTCTCAGAGAATACCAAAGTCTTTTTTCTCCTGGAAAAGTAGTTATATTACATACTCCCAGCTTTGTCACAGAACAGGCCTTGTTAGGGTTTCTCTTTTTATGCATGTGAGGCTTTATAAAGTACAATAAATTCATTTATGAAAGGAGGTTACTTTCTTGACTCAATTAAAATCATTGTGCACCCCTTATCTGTTAAAATGTTAGAAGCGAATTGACTTGAATTAAATGTTCTAAAAAGAGTGGAGTGGAAATCAGAGATTGCGTTTGGTTGGAAATTAGCAGCTGAGAGATGAAGGTGCCAGGATTTTTATTTAAATGTGGTACAACAAGATTTTGTCAGTAAAGCACATCATTAGAATATTGAGTTGAGAACTGCTAATTTTTCCTTTAAAATGAGCATACAGTCATGTGTTTCATGGACCATAATAAATTGCCATTGTGTTATCATTGAGTTTGTTTTGCTTTTTTGCAGTACTGATTTGGCAGTTATTCTGCATTTTCTCTTTTACTTTTTTTTTTTTCCCAACCTTACATTTCTTTAATAGATCCCTAACCAAAACCAGTCAAAAGAATGTTATTTATTTCATGCAGTCTTAGGTTTAGCATCTTTTGCACCATTTTCTTGCTTACGGTAGCAAGACATTTGCAGATGGTTCTTGGTTACTATAAAGTACATAACAGTATTTCCTTTGTGGCAGATGGATTTAAGACTTTTAGTTCTCAATAAATGTAGGTTTACAATACATAACTTTACAGGATTTGTGTTGTATATAACAGGTTTGAACATATTATCTCAGAATTCATCTGCATGGCATTTTCAGCTTATTCAGGGTCCATGCCAGTTTTTTTAAGTAATAGGGGGAGCACTGTGATTGATCGCAACAGCTCAAGGCGTGATTTTGAATAGAAACAAAGGGTTTAGAACAGAAGGTGTCAAATTAAACTTTGTCAGTTTGAAAAGTAGTAACATCCTGAAAGTTTTACTAATTTATTTACATGTGGCTACTGTTTATATTTTGCCCTCTTTATATGCAGTGTAATGTTGCTTGGCAAATTTACTACATTTAAAGTTTAGGTTGTTCCTTGTACCATTTTAGTTTTCTGAAAATGAATTGGTCTCATTATTTTAAGGCTGTTAGTCCCCTGTCTTTTCTACTGTTCAAAACAGTTGTGAGCTAATTTAATTTAGAGAACAGTTCCCTGTTCCTTCCTATGGTCTTATGTATATCAAGTCCCAGAGACCTCTCTTAAAAATGTAATTATGTTTTGTTTTGTTTTGTTGGTGTTTTTTTTTTCTTTTTGCAACAAAGCACTGCATTTCATTCTTCATCTCTGCTCCCCCACATAAGTCTATGCAGTTATCACTTAAAAACTAGTACAGTACTTTGGGGAATCATTAGTTTTGTCAGATATTAAAAATATTGTGACATACTCATTTTCTTCCCAAGTTTATTTGTTCTAACAATATCACTTGTGGAAAACTGACCTAGAAAAAGGTATTGAAGCATTAGAAAGCATTTGGCTTCTTTAGTCATTTTCTGCAAAACATAAATCAGATTACTGTCATTATTAATAGAGTAACAATCAATAGGATTTGAGGTAGTCAAAATATTCCAAGGTATTTAAATAGCATTAGAATAAATTATCTTATTTTTGCCAGTGTAAATTGGGAATGAGCCAATTTATTTCTACACTGACAGAGAGCTAATGTGTCAAAATGTCTGTTTTCCATTATTTTTTAAGAGCAATGCACATCAAGAGAAGCAACACCGCCCCCCCTTTAAATTTTTTTGGAATACCCTTTAGAGCTAACAGTTCCCAGCTGCACCGTTAAATATTTTTCTAAGAAGCATCTGATTTCAGTCTCTTAAAATCATCGCATTTCTTGAAAGGCTAGTGGAGATAGGCTTCAACTTATAATTCATCAAATTATTTTTAGATAAGGAATTAGAAGTATTATTTAAGGGCAGAGGTTAATAGCAAACTACTGGAAATGTTATGTTAGTCATGGGCAATTAATAAAAATAAGGATCCGTCTCGTAAGTCTAGAGACACGGAAGTGACAATAAGAGCAAAATATTTGTTGAATGAGTCGGGGCTCTTTTTCTGAAATATTTGTTAAACCAGCATGAGTGTGATTGTTTAGGAATTAGCTATCATTATTAGCCATTTTAAAAGAACTAATGATTTTCTTTTCCAAAGAACATCTGTGATCCACATGTTTTTTCACATATATCCAAGTGCTAACTGATCTCTGCATTACTTTAAAAAGTTTCTAAAGGATGTGAAAAATCACTGGAGTTTTTCAGCTCTCTCCAGGAAGCTTTTCTTACATGAATCATTCTTAATTTAACTTTTAGCAATTTTTAGTTACAAGCATTTATTTCTAAAAAAAATTCTTAGATGCTCAATGTTTAGCATTTATTGCAATAGTAGAATACTAGCCGAGTTTAAAAAAAAAAAAATCTGCTCTGTTCTTCGTGAACCTCTAACTTCTTTGGAAAGGTATATAAAACCGTGTGATCTGCTGTGTTCGGGTAGAGGGGTCCTGTCAATTATGATAGCTAAAGGAGGCAAACAAGGGGGAGAGGGAAAGTAATCTCACCCACAGTTAATATTCAAGCCTACTGGAAGATAATATATCTAAAACCTACATAGCAACAAAATTTAAAGGTAAAATATAAAGAATAGCCTAGTTGTAGGAAAATGTATATTTTCATAGCTTAATTCAGATGGCAAATATTTAACCAGTAAGAGCTAAGTAAACATCTCCAGGGCACCATATGCACGTGGGTCTCAGATACTTCAAATGTTCACATACAGTTTTATAGTTAATATATTCACATAAATAGAACTGAAATATGTCATATTATAGTATTCTGGAAATAAACATAGAATTGCCATGGTTAGAAGAGAAGCAAGTTCAGTGACACTGCAGTCACAATGATTTTTATGTTTTATTTAGCTAACAGTCTTTCAGGTAAATCTTCAGTTTACTGCCTGCTATCTTAACCTTCAGTTATGCATTCAGTGGCATCAAATGAGTGCATGGTTACAAGACCATCCCCATGCATATATTTGCTTAATTAAAAGACCTGTTGAGTAGGAATACTAGTAGATATCATGAGATATAGCAGTCACGATGAGCTGGTTAACAGATAGGCCTTGGGAAGCTAATACGTCAGTTTTCTACCTTTTCTTTTAAAATATTTCAAGTAGGCCATTTTTGGGAGAACAGACCATGCTTCTTTCCACTACATGTTGCAGTCAAAGAAGAATTTTCTCTCCGATGGTTTCAGTTTGAGAAGGGAAGGAAAGTCATGCCATCCTCTGGCCTCACCCCTGGTAACATAAGAAACAAAACCTTCCTTGGCTAGATCTAAAAATTTCATAATAAAAAAATTGTACTTCCATTTTCATCCAACTAATTTATTTAAAATTTCCAAGAAATGTCTTTGTCTTAGTTCGAGTTCCCTAAATGCAGAGCCTAGGATGGGGAGTCAGGTGGTGATGATTTGGTGGGGGCCTTAGAAGAAAGGAGGAGGATAGGGAAGAGAAAGAGGTCCCGTAAGGATGTGGTCTCAGGCAAAGTCTAGCCCTAGATTGATGGGGGAGGGAGCAAGAAGAATGGGGATGACTATCTCTAGAGAGTAAATTGAAGGGTAGAGTAAGTTGTCCATTTTCAGAAAAAGGGGCAGGGACTTTGTGCCACTGGGTCAGCCAGTCACTGGCCACCCGGGGTAAGGAGATCAATGAAGTGTAGAGATGGCTTCAAGACATTTTTCCAGAGCAGAGTGCAGGTGAAAGGTATTAGCAGGCAACAGAACAGCTGAGGGATAGCTGCCTTGGCTGGTGGGCGTCTGGATCGGACACCTTCACTCTTCCCTTCATTCTTCCCTTCCCCATTGTTTAGTGTCCATCATGGCAGCCAAGGTGAAGACTTGAGATGACTGGAAAATGTGTTCTCATGATCATTCAGTTCTTGATAGATAACCTCGAGTAAAAAACTGGGCCTTGGAAGCATCAGAGAGGTTCAGATTTTGGCAGTCATTGGACATTTCCTTCTCTCTTAGCCCAAGAAACCTATTAAATTCTTGCCTGACAAATCATATGCTCCCACTGCAGCAGGCAGAAAAATAGGACTCTAGTGTCTCTTTTTGGAGAGTTCTTTCATAGCAAATTCCTTTAATGCCCATTCTAATCATTATGCCTTATACTGGACAACATTCTTGCTGGTACAATTGCACATGTCCTTTCTGTTTCATACATGTACACACACATAAATATTCACACATGGTTTTCTTTCAAATCTAAAAATTGCAAACTTAGGAAATCCTTTTAGAAAAATATTTCTAAAATCTGTCCTGCCCCTTAAGTACTTCAGTATCTTCAAATGGTCAGCCACTCATCAGACAGGAAAGTTATGTAAGACTGAAGCTCATCAACTTTGTTTTTCTCCTATTTCATATATTAAAAAATCTGTGATAAATGCTCTCTTACCCTCAGAGTCGGAAAAAATATGTCCCTCCTTTGAGATGCAAATCTGAACTTTGATTAGAAACAGAGTCTGCCTCCTTGACAGCCGCAGATAACCCCTCTTAACAAGTTAAAAAAAAATTTTTTTAAGCAGATTGGCATGTTCTGAGCTTATGAAAAAGTTAATTCATAGGGTTTTTCCTTTTTAGCTCTTAATGGAAAATGCCAGCCCCTTCATAGGCACAAACTGACCTATTATGCCCTTGTCTCTAAGGGATGGTTATGCGAGCTGTTACGCTGGAAAGAAGATCCTTCTCCAGAAAACAGAACCCTGTGGGAGAACCTCTCCATGATCCGAAGGTTCCTCAGTCTTCCTCAGCCAGAACGTGATGCCATATATGAACAGGAGAGCAACGCAGTGCATCACCATGGCGACAGGCCGCCCCACATTATCCATGTTCCAGCAGAGCAGATTCAGGTTCGTTTACTTTGGCCAATTCAATATAGCAATAAGTAAATAAAGCTTTAAACTTCCCAGGGAAATGAGCGTTTCTCTTCCTCCTGCCAGTCTAAACATAGGCTTTTTAGCAAGAGATAACAATACACTGCCATCTTGCTCAGGGGGAGAAAATGAAAATGAACGTACTTTTTCCAACGTATGTATTGTGTTCCTCTTTCCTCATCCCCCAACCCCCAAAGCAACAGGAACGCCCTTTCTACACTCCTTGTTTGGCAGATGTCTCTTCGTTGGTATTGGGTTTTGTGTTAAGAGCTTAAAATTTTTGTATGTTTTTCAAAAATCACAATTTAAACCACCACCTATTTTTTAATTAATACCACAGTGCCCCTGAGGAAAAGAGCTACTGCTGTGGCTGTAAAGAAAGTTTGTAGAATCACAGTTTTATACATTGGATTCTGTCCAGAAAGAGGAGGGGAGGGAAGCTGAATTGGAATCTTGCTTTACAGTCCTTGGACCTTCCTTCACCTTGTATTTAATAGCTGTCTCCCCACACTTTACAGAATGGAGGTTAGGGGTGAGTCATATCTGTTTGTCTTTCCTTTAGAGCCCCTCTCCCACCACCCTTGGGAAAGGAGAGTCTAGAGGCGTTTTCTTACCAGGCCTGCCGACCCCTGCACCATGGCTCGGTGCTGCTCCTCAGGTGAGCGGGCACAGTTACCTATGCCAGCAAGGGACACAGGGGGTGACCTAAAGACCTGCTCCCCAGGTCAGGATTTTCAGACCTGCAGAGGCCATACTAACCATGGTCATGGCCAGAGCTCACTGTGCCAGCAGATGCAGCCTTATGCTTTGTTTATCATGTCATGGGACTTGTCACCATTCATCTCCTGAAGACACTCTCCTGTGAATTTAGATGGAAAAGTTCTGGGATCAGGTAGTCATTAGAGCTCTTAGGGCCCCAGTTGCTTAGGAAGCGTGTTGTCACTGAACTTGAGCTGTATAGCTTATTTTTGTTAAAGGGGATGATTTTAGCTTTCTCTTCCAAAGTAAAATGCCATTGCCTTCCAGAGTCCTAAAATTCTACCTCTGTTGAATCACCTGCATTCTGCAATTTTTTAATATTTCTGTGAAAAATTATATATGTGTGTGTATCGATATGTATGTATAACTAAAAACAATAATAGAATTGTTTATCTCCCAGGACAAAAAACTTCTCAAGTATGTATTAAAGATAAAACAAGTTGACAAAGAGCTTCCCTTTAGGATTTCAAGCACTAAAATAATCGTGAAAGCCTGAAAAACTTACTGTTTAGCAAAACGAAAAAGAGAAAGATATATGTTAGTTAATTTAAAAACTACTTATTTGAAAATGCAAATTGTTAATAAAATTGCTTCTTAGGGGTATGAAAGGAAATGCATAGAAACGGTATCAGCATTCTAATATTTTGCCACTTAGGTTGATTTGCTTTGCTGGTAAGAATTATGGATATCGAGTGTACAGTATGTGCATGTGTGACATATTTATGTATAATTGTGTATGGAAATTATAGCACATATATATATACTAATTATGAAAAAGTGTCTGTATACACGAAATTTAAATCCTAATCACATCTGAGTTTACTATAGACAAAACAATTCGCTAGCCGTCGTATGGTGGGTTGAACCTTTTGAGGTAAGAAAAAAGCTTGCAGTGTCAGCCTAGTGCAATTTGGTAAGAAATTGTGTGTGTATTAAATTGGAACTGTCTGATAGAAAATTCACAAATGTGAGAATATCAGAAATCCTTTAGTCTCATGACAGATAACACTGAATAAGAGCATAAGCTCATCTTCTTCCTGGCCATCCGATGAGACGGAGCAGAGCACAAATTTCTTTCCCCACTGCTCTGTAGCTCACCTTTCTAAAATGTCTTTGAAATCCTTGCCTCTCAATCTTCATTTTAAATCTTTGTTAATTATTTACATCATAATGTGATGTGCTGTCTTCGCCTTTGATGCGTATCCTTCTAGTGAAATTTATGGCTCACATTTTCAGAGCATTGAGCTTTCACTTCCTCCACTGATCTGTGATAAGGAAGTGCAGTAGCCCCCAAAGCTCTATGAATTCATCCCTTCCTAGTTCATACCATTTTGATTTTTTTTTGTAAATGCTGTGGGCCATTTAGCTGGCCTACCTTTTCATTCTGAATCTTCATCCCTATCAAAAAAGCTATATGTAGGACCCTGGACCACATGTTTCCTGACTCTAGACGGCTCTGTGTGGAACTCCACGATAGCAGAGCTCTGATTGTCTCCTTGTTTCTTTCCAGCAACAGCAGCAGCAGCAGCAACAGCAGCAGCAGCAGCAGCAGGCGCCGCCGCCTCCACAGCCACAGCAGCAGCCACAGGCAGGCCCTCGGCTCCCCCCACGGCAACCCACGGTGGCCTCTCCAGCAGAGTCAGATGAGGAGAACCGGCAGAAGACGCGGCCACGAACAAAAATTTCAGTGGAAGCCTTGGGAATTCTCCAGAGTTTCATACAAGACGTAGGCCTGTACCCTGACGAAGAGGCCATCCAGACTCTGTCTGCCCAGCTCGACCTTCCCAAGTACACCATCATCAAGTTCTTTCAGAACCAGCGGTACTATCTCAAGCACCACGGCAAACTGAAGGACAATTCCGGTTTAGAGGTCGATGTGGCAGAATATAAAGAAGAGGAGCTGCTGAAGGATTTGGAAGAGAGTGTCCAAGATAAAACTACTAACACCCTTTTTTCAGTGAAACTAGAAGAAGAGCTGTCAGTGGAAGGAAACACAGACATTAATGCTGATTTGAAAGACTGAGATAAAAGTATTTGTTTCATTCAACAGTGCCACTGGTATTTACTAACAAAATGAAAAGTCCACCTTGTATTCTCTCAGAAAACCTTTGTTGTTCATTGTTTGGCCAATGAATCTTCAAAAACTTGCACAAACAGAAGAGTTGGAAAAGGATAATGCAGACTGCACTAAATGTTTTACTCTGTTTTACAAACTGCTTGGCAGCCCCAGGTGAAGCATCAAGGATTGTTTGGTATTAAAATTTGTGTTCACGGGATGCAGCAAAGTGTGTACCCCGTAAGCATGAAACCAGTGATTTTTTTTTTTTTTTTTTTTTTTTTTTTTTTTTAGTTCTTATTCTGGAGCCTCAAACAAGCATTATACCTTCTGTGATTATGATTTCCTCTCCTATAATTATTTCTGTAGCACTCCACACTGATCTTTGGAAACTCGCCCCTTATTTAAAAAAAAAAAGAAAAAAAAGAGTTTGTTACTCTATTGTATGTTACAAAAGAACTACAGACTGTGGAACGCAGTTTAAAGATGACATATGCCAACAAATGCCTTGTATTATATGGCACTGCCGTAATTCAAATTTGTTTTTATTTTGGAAATAAAAGTTCACTGTAATTTTTTTTCATTCTCATTGTTACATGATTTTTTTAAAAAAAGGAAAAGAAAATGTGAAACACAATTTAGTCCTCATTATTTATTTGTAGATCCTGCAGCATCATGTTGTAATTAATTTTTTGGAAGTTTCCGTTAAATGTAATATTGCTTCTCTTGTTACCATACTGATTCTTTTCTATTTATAAATGTATTTTGATGGGCAGTAAAACAAAGTGTCTTAAAAGTTTTAAATAGAGAAAATGTGCTTTACACAGTTGCCTATAAAAAGTGCTCTATGTTATCCAAGCAATTCATACTATAAGCTTCACTCTTATTGTTGTATGCAATTTTTACTATCATGCAAATAAGCTTAGGTAAATAAAACTAATAGATCACCTTAGAAAATTATGCAATTAATGTGAAAAATAATTGATGTTTGCAATGTGTCTTCCTTTGGTTTACAATCAATTTTAAAGCTACATCTGTATAAAATTTCTGTATAAAGGTGTATTTCTTTTTTATGAGTTTATGGCTATGAAAACACCAGCGATTTTGTTACAGCTGGCTGTTTTTATAAGTGTATCACAATTTTCTTTATGCAGAAATGTTCTGACTAGGAGTGGTTATTGACTGTAACTACACAATTAAAATTGTTTGTATCGTATGACATGGTAGGGTTTGTCTGCTTATGTGAAGTAACTTTAAAGAAGAGTCAAAGGATGGCCCTCTCATTTAGGTGCATGTTAATACTTGATATTTTACTGATTTTAAAAAGAGCAATTGACAAGTTACTTGAAACACTGTACATTGAAATCACAAACACATGCTCATTTTTAAATAGGTATGAAATTTCACAATGAAAATAATCTGTTTTGGTTAACATTTTGCTTAATAAATAGAGATAGGATGGTCAAAAGACTCTCCAACAAATACATAAATCCAGTCTCTAGCAGTTATGTTCTTAGAATGGATTCATCTATGCTTATTTCACAATACTTCATTCATAGCAACGCTTTTCCTTAACCTTATGTACAAATATTTCTAAAGGCCATTAATAGTAACAAAATAGGGGAAAAAATGGACCTTCTGTATAAAAACCCCTTAGCTTTTTTTTCACAAGTTATAAATGGAATAAGTTAATAACTGAGCTCATAAGTGTATGTCATAACTATAAGAGCCACATGAAGAAAATAGGAATGACACACCTGGTATTTAAACACAATCTTCAAAATTCTTGCAACATTAAACATAGTAAAATGCCAGAATATAAAATGAGGTGTGCTAATGGTGACAGGATTGAGGCCAGCATTCAGTTTGGGGTGATTTTTCTTTCATTTGCTTCCTCATTTTGTTTCCTAGATGCTAGTAGGGGTGTCTGGGTTGCTTGAGATACCATTCTGCAATTGCCCCTTCTCTCTCTGCCTACCATTTTCTCAGGCCCTGATGAGCTTATTGGTAGGCAACTGGGCTGCTTTACTGTTGACTGAACTTTTAGTTTAGAAACTGAAATGGAATCATTGAAAACTCAATAAAGCTTTAAAGTTCCATTTACTTTAGAAGCACAACTAAGCTCCTCTGAAGGCAGCTGGTTTGTTGCAAACTTAAAATTGTACTGAAAAGTTGCCACTTTTTATTAAGTAAGAAAACACAAACATTCTTGCTCACTAGAGTTCAGAAAAGTAATAATTTGAGCCAAAGGAATTTGAATTAAGAAAATAGAAACTAGATTTCATGTATTTAAAAATAGAAAATAAAATAGAAACTCAGATGCCATTGTTATCCTCCTCTTCCTTATATCCCCTAAGTTTAAGGGAAAGGGCTGGATACAGCAGAGAGTAGAATTGATATCCTTAATTTTTAACCAGCCCAACCTTAGCACAAGGTGTCAAATAGGTATGAGATTTAGTAATTTTTTTGGAAGGAGAAATTGGGTTGCAAATAACTTTCCCATTCCTAATAACCTAAATTATTTTTGAAATAATGTTTTCAGTGAAATGATGAATGTGTGTTTGGTAATCAACATAACAATGCTAACGAAATTCCCACTTAGATTTTTTTAACTTTCAAAAGTCAGCATGGTTTTGATAATTTGATATTTTAAATGCCCACACACACACACACACACAAGCACATGTTAAACAATGATAGGATGGAGTGAGCAAAAGTGTTTTCAGGGAAGATGGCACATTTTAGAAAAGACTTGCTCAGATGATCTTCCATATTGCTCCCCCAATGTCATTTGTCACTCATACCAGTCCTCTTGTTACCTGTAGCTATGGTAAAATTCCTTTAACAAGCTTCATTGTGTTCAAGTATTTCAGAGACTTTTAAAAGCTGGGCATGACATAGCGTTTTGTGCTGTTAAGACCTTAGCAGAGTCAGGTAGTTTACGGGTAATATTCAACCTTGTGCATCTGAATCTGTCATGGATTCCCTTCACTCAGCACTTTGCCACTAATTTGTATTACACTCTGTGGCCATATAATACTTGCACATTATGCAAAAAATAAAATGTTGATAGTATCTCCTTGCCACACAGTATGCAGAGTTGACACAGAACCTTTGAAAACCAAGGTAACTAATATGTATGTCCTGGTTGTGTGGCGCTTGGTAACAAAGTCTGTACATATTATGTATAAAGTGTGTATTGGTTAGCATTTAGTACTAAGAAATTCTGAGTTTAAGTGTTTTTTTTTTCAAAGTAGCGATATCTATATCTGTGTTTATCTAAAAATACTAGCTTGAATAGAAAACATTCTCAAATGGTTCAAGATTGAGTAAAAATGAGACTCCCATACATTCCATTATTAAATTCTGCCCTATTCCCAATTGTTAGCATCTGGCTGATATTAAAGTCTTTGATTGTCACAATATTCTTAATAAATGAGACATTCTGAACTGCCTGGTGATATTTTCAAAAAGAGCAATTAAAATGTGTATTCCCTATAATACAGCTGATAGAACTGTTGTGTTAAAGCAAGTTGGAAATTTGCATGATAGTGTGGGAAACCAATGGAGGTCCAAAATATTAATCATATCTAAAATATCAGAAAATAATACTAGTCTTCCTTATGCATATTTTTGTTAAGAGGGCTTATTATGAATTCAATGTTTCTTCTGAGGCAATCATTTTAATGTAAATACTAAATACTTGCATGTCTTTTGACAAAGGCTAAACTACAATCTATTAATATGCACATTTTTGATAAAATATAAAGTACCCTAATTAAAGAAATTGTGGTAGAAGGTGTATGTCCTGAATACTATACCTGTTTAACAATACCAAATGTTAAATAAAAATAGTTTGAAATTAATGTTTAAAAGATGAGCAACATTTTTAAGACTTTCTCACATTACCCTACTTATAGGGAGCATATATCTCCAAATTTAGTCCCATCAAAAGAACACCACCAAAATTACAGCTTCTTGCCTTGTACCAAGGTTGTGTGGTTATCTTTTCCCAACAATTATTTTCAGCTGCTCATACACTTACTGTGATCAAAAGCACTTGACTTGGGCCCTGTTCTCTATGATAGTGGCTGATAAGCGAATGCAGTAGAGCAGTATGTTATGCAAAGTAAACACTTGCAAAGACACTCCGAAGTGACATATTTTGCAACAAATGTTGAACACTATTTACTGTGAGTTGAATCAGAAATATTTGCTTTTTGTGGTACTCAAATACAAAATTTTCATTACAATGCCACTTTAATGCATGCCTTTACACCACCACCCCCACCTGACACAATGATGTCCCTTGTGCTGCTCTGATTTTCCTTTCACGGGAGAAACAACAATACCTGTTAGATAAGAATGTTGAAGAATATTCAAATATTTAAATATGCTTATTCTTTAGTCTGTGGCAATGTGATGCAAAATGAGCATTTGTCCAGAGCACAAACCTGTTGAACAGAATCTTAATGTGGGGACAGGTTTCATCTATTCTACCTTTGTTTCCAAAGGGAATTGGCAAACATTTGTTTCGCTAGATCTAGTACAAAGGCTTTCTCCTGAGGCCCCCTTCCTAGCACCATCCTCACATGTTTTAAATATAGAAAAAACATTTGTAGAATGCTTCGTTTTATTAGGCACTGCCACAAACATATCTTGTTTAAACCTCTCCATTCCACTATGAGGTATTTAAGGCAGGCACTGATATTCTCACTTCAAAGACAAGGGAAGGGAAACTCAAATAGGTTAACTGATTTGTTCAGCTGTTAAGTGGCCACATTTCTCTCAAACTCAAGTCTATCTTCACATTTCTCTCTCTCTCTCTCTTTTCCCTAATAAAAGCTTTCTCAAATGCAAAAAATGCACACACACAAACCTAATGGCAATTCAAAATTTTCAGAAATATATTGTAATGCATATTTTGCTAATATGAAGACTTTGATCACTAATTGAAATCAAGTATGTGGAATATTTCATCATGAAATAGTGACCTCCAAAGACCTATACACACCAAATGTCTTTTAAAGACAAACTTAAATATATGGAAAATTTCAGACACACACACCAAAGTAGAGACAAAGAACTCCCATGAATTTATTACCTAATTCAACAATTGTAACATTTTTCCATCAATAAATACTTCACAAAACTCATTAAGATAAAACTTCTACAAAAATCTTTAAACTGTTCAATGGTTTTTACCCATAATATCGTTATGACATCATCTTTTTGTAAGATACGAATTTTCTGATTTCTAGAGAAAACATTAAAACTTGAAGTTTTTCTCAGAGCTCTCTGAGCATTTTCAAAAAGCCAAGTTTTAGAAGGAGAACATGTGAGAATTCCACAAATATTTGTAATATAAAAAAATACAGACAAACCAGTCTCTCTTTATTTATAAACAATACATGCTTTCATATCATTGTTGAAACTAAAGTACATAATTTTCAGTTATGCATAATAAAATATGTAATTAAGCAACATTCCATGGTGGATTAAAGAATTAAAAGCTTCAGGTGCAGAAAAGAATTTGTTGGCATTTTCCTTTTCAAGGTGGTATTTTGAGGTGTTACTTTTCATTTTCCTTTGACATCTTACACACAAATAAATAGACAAAAACAGGTGAGAAGCAGAGAAAATGAAGAATTGGCTCTATTACAATAGACCTGAAAAACATAACTAAGTAGAATATTTGCAACATGCCCAAGAAGGCTACATAAAAAAGAACAGAAATCTTAGCTTGGAGAGAAAAATCCCTAAACAGAGGTATATGCCTCAAGAAATAGAAATAGCATAATAAAAACTTAACTGGATTTGGTAATTCCTATATTTCAAACTACATTAAATTAATCCACACTCCAGTTGGTACAGTCCAGTAAACTTATTTTTCAAATGAAGAGCTAAATTTAATTAATAATTCTGTGCTGTAAACACTGAAGTTGATACAGGCATTTGGCATTTGTCCTATTTTTTTAAAGGATAATACATCATATAAAATCAAACTACTTAAATGTCAGAATGTGTCAGGATGATTCTGAAAATAAATTATTCTACCAAGCATCTAAGAAGAAAATAATGTTATAGAAATGAAACTGCATCTAACATCAGTAGGACTTGCTATCTAGTGTCTAAAATTGTTCATGTAATGCTTAAACTACAGTTATAATCAACCATATAAGATCAAGTAAATTCAATATCATGTACTTATATCACTCAAATCCTGCCACAGAAATATGTTCAGTGAACGAATGAATGAATGAAATTAGACAATAGAAAAACCATTGAACAGATTGCATGGGCATGAGAACTACATCCTATCAACAGTCCTCTTAGTGGGGTATTCTAAATTGACATGCAAAGAGGCATTTGTGGGCCTTTAAAATATCACATCTCATGGTCCTGTTGAAATATAACATTGTTGTACATCTTATCACAAAAGAATTTGCCAAGACTTTCACATATACTACAATGAAATAGTATCTAAAAGAAAAAAATACAACAAAATTAATGCAAACTTGAAAAAAACACAAATTGGAAGGAAAGTTTGACACACAGAAATGAATATCATGAGATCCTATACAATTTATTAGAGGGGTCTACCAAAATTATTGATGTATGATTAACATAAACTTTACCGATTTACAGTATACAATTGTTTTGACATATATGTGAAAAATATACATGAAATGTTTGTATGTATATACAAATACATACATACACACAACTTGGAAACATATTGAACATATCCATCACCCCAGTAGTTTCCTTGTGCCCCTAATCCCTCCCTCCTATCCTTTCATTAGCATCAATCACCACCCCCATGAAATCATTGATCTGCTTGATAATGAAAATTAAATTCAAGTACCCTAAGTCTTCTATATTTCTTCTTCTTCTAACTTATTTCAGTGATTCTGGGTACTTTCATTATGAATTTTAGATTCAGATTGTCAATTTCTAAAAAAAAAAAAAAAAATACAGGATTTTGATTGAGATTGCTTTCACTCCATAGATCATTTTGGGGAGAACTAGCATGTTAACAATACTGAATCTTTAGATGGATCCATAAACACAATACATTTCTCCATCTATTTAAATCTTTACTTTCTCTCAGCAATGTTTTATAGTTTCCATGTACAGTTCCAGCACATCTTTGTCAGATTTATTTCATATTATTAGCAATACTAAATTATCTCATTTTTCTATTTGATTGTAAGTGATATTTTTACACATTTTCATTTCTAATTGTTTGTTTTTAGTATAGGGAGATACAACTGATTTTCTTTTGTATATTGAGCTTTAATCCTACAACGTAGTCTGAACTAACTCAATAGTTCTAATAGCTTTTAGATTTCACCATCAGATTTTCTACATAGACAATCATGTCACCACTGAATAAAGACAATTTTATTTCTTCTTTCCAATCAAAATCCTTCTTTCTTTTTAGTTCCTACAATGTCTAGTAAAATGTTGAGTAGAGATAGATAGTAAGAACAGATATCCTTGCTTTGTTCCTGAAGCTAAGTGCTAGCTCTGTTCTAAGCCCTTTACAATACAAATTCACTTATTCTGTAAAAAGACCATGGAAGGTAGCTACATTATGATCACTACAGAAAGGTTATGTAACTGGCCCCAGTGGA
This sequence comes from Chlorocebus sabaeus, assembly GCF_047675955.1. Lineage (NCBI taxonomy): Eukaryota > Metazoa > Chordata > Mammalia > Primates > Cercopithecidae > Chlorocebus > Chlorocebus sabaeus. The sequence continues at coordinate 63,783,937 of NC_132918.1, read as the reverse complement.
TATGCTGTTCAACTCTCAAAATGCAGTTATACTTTTCGCCATATACTCACTGGTCTATCTTGACTTACCACAAGGAATCAGCTTCTGATTAGGTTGTCAGGCTAATCTATAAAATCCTATTTAACCAAAATTAAGATGAAATATGGTAAGGAGAGTAGGAGGAAAATTGTGCAAAAGAATAAAACTAAGAGAAGGATAGGAGAGCTAGGAGAAGGGAGAGGGACACAGGAAGAGAAGGATGAAGGGTGTGTTGGAGAGATGATAGGAAGACTTTGGATGGTAAGTGCAATTACTCAAAGGGGAAGCATACCTGCTGCATGTGTTCATATTATGAGTGAAAAACAAATTCTAGGAACCACATAGAAATTTACTTTGTAATGATTCCAAAGAGATTACCTATTTATAAGTTTGGTGCTTTCTATAAAATGCCTTAATTTGGGGGAAAAAAATGTATTTATACACACAATTGACCCTGGAACAATGACAGAGTTAGGAGCACCAACACCCCACACAGCCACTTATAACTTCTGACTCCTCCAAAACTTAACTACTAATAACCTACTTTTGACTTGAAGCCTTATCAATAACATAGTCTATTAACATGCATTTTGCATGTTATATGTGTTGTATAATGGATTCTTACAATAAAGTAACCTAGAGAAAAGAAAATGTTATTAAGAAAATCATAAGGAAGAGAAAATACATTTGTAGTGATGTACTGTATTTATCAATGCCATAAGCTTACAATTTACTCACAAGATGAATCCTCTGTCTGAAATGCTGGGCCACCATGGCTGCAGACCTCAATCTATGATACATATCAAGCAATTTAACTTTTTCTTGTAATGTCATCACTTTGCTCTCCTTCTTGGAAGCACTTCCAGTATCACTAATGACACTTTGTGTGTGTCCCATGTTACTCAAGATTTACAATATTCCACTAAACATCATGAAAAAGACACAGTACCTACAAAAGATCACTTTTTACTGAGATGCAATTTACTGGAGAGAGGAATAGATCACATGAAGGTGATTAATTAGTGTCACGTGGTGTTTTAAGCAGACACTTGAAGCATGTAAGCTCAACACAGTGGCTACAGAGGTACAGTATGGACTGCCGTTAATTTTATGCAGTTATGGTTTAACACTGCACCTTTACATTTGTTTACATTTCTCTAGACTGTGAATGGCACATGTACAGTCTATGTTTGTGTTCCTAGGTTCTGATAATTTTAACTTTTAAAAATAGATTTATATATATTTTATGGTAGGGAATGATAAAAATAGACTGGTATCTACGTATATTTTATGCATTCATGACATACTTAACTTTTTCTTAATGTTTTCATTATTTCTAGGCTACGTGGTTCTTCTTCAAGTTTTTTCAAATTGTTGCAAATATCAAAAAAAATCCCAATATCTTTATTGAAAAAAATTCATGTGTAAGTGGACCTGCACAGTTCAAACCCATGTTTTCAGCATCAACTATATAATGTTAGAGGAGATAAAATGATAATGCCCTAGATCAAAGATCAGCTACCTCTGGTTCATGTGCCCAGTTTGACCTACCACCTGTTTTATAAAGTTTTGTTGGAACACAGCCGTACCCATTCATTTACCTATCTCTATGGCTGCTTTTGTGCTACGACAGCCAAGAGTGGTTGTAAAACAGACCGTATGACCCACCAAGCCTAAAATATTCACTCTCTGGTCCTTTACACAAAATGTTTGTCAACCTCTGCCCTAGATCACTAAGCTGTGCCTAAGTTTGCAAAGGTCAAACATTAAAGCAATTTTCTGGATAACTTGTATCAAAACCAAATAATCATTTCAGTGTTTTTCAGAAGAGTTGGAGCACATATTAACCAGAAAACTCTTTCACTCCCAGTTCTACATTTCACTTGATGTGTATGAAAAACCTAATTTTTGTGTTTCTATTAATTACATTGGCCTACACAGGAGCATGAGATCAGAGATCCTACACCCTGTTGCTCACCCGTAAATATTCTATAAATTTAGAAAATTATTGAGTAGAAACTTCACCCCTTCTTGATAAACTCTAGAAGTGTTAATATTCTTGGCAAAATTGTTTTTGCACTAATTGCTGTATCCATCTGCTCTGTGAGATTGATTAGACTGTGAGAGCATTTGCTCTCTCCTGCAATCAATGCTTCCTGGCCCAGCAGAAAGCTAGAGCTGTTTTATTTCCATCCTGAGAAGGACGCGCCACTGACAACTGTAAGCTTTTCCTTTGAGGATTTGAGATTAAATTGGCACTTGGTTTGATGGTCCTTTGGGAAATGATTCAGTCTAGAGAGAGTTCCATTGAAGTAAACCAAGACCACGAGGATTTAAATGATTCCTTCTTACACAAAGAACCCTCCCCCGGCCCTGATTTCGGAAAGGCTATTTTTTGACACCCAGTTGTTTGGTGCTATATCCTGAAGAAATGTTCTACTGACCACTGGAGAACCAATGTAGAACAAAGGGCTCTGCCCTCATCTCTCTTAGCTATCTGGCTCATGAAACCTGCAGAGACTGAGTAATGCTGTCAGTGTGTCTAGGAGAAAGCAGCTGCAAGGATTAATTCTGTCTGGATTGGCTGATATTTTTCTGAATTTTATTTATTTATTTGCTAAAAATACACTCATCACGATAGCCTCTGGTAAAAAAAAAATGGGGAAAACATGAGAAAGACATAATAAAATTTTATGCAAAAATAGCAACAAATTGTAATCCTCCTCATGGATCTTAATGTAACACCATATTGGACAATCATTCCAGAATCCGGGAGTATGTGGTATAGTACTACACAGAATAAGCAACTTGATTTTACAGATCAAGTGTGAAAAGATACTCTTCTCTGTAAGCCTCACAAAATGAATCTGGAGAGTATTTCATTTAACAAAATTGTATACTCTCCTTACTTTGAGCCAGGCAGTGTTAATTTAAAATTCCGATTTCCAGAAAGGTCAACTACAACAGGAGTTCCCACACACTTGACTCTTCATACATGTCTAAGGAAAGCTGGGTTTCCACTGGACCAGAGAAAAATAAAAAGACAATGGAGCTCACTTTTTTACAGTGCTAAATTTGCGCATCTGAAAGGACTGAATCTTCTGAGCCTTTAGTCTTTTACTTCTGGTAGTAAAACACCTCTTCTGTGAAAAGATGGTGATAACTTATAAGATGGTCATTTGTTTTCTACTGTCTTTATGTGGTGCAATGAGTAGAAGGCATTCTTACAGAGACCACCTTCAAAGATTTTTATTTTTTTTGTTTTACATATTTACAACATTTAATACCTAAGAACCTTTGAATTTGGCCAGCAGTTGTCAAACCTTTTAGACTCGGGATTTCTTTACATTCTTAAAAACTATTGAGACTTCTGCTTCCGGGAAAATGGAGCAGATATACTTTTCCTTATTCCTTCTGCTGAGTACAATTAAAAAGCCCTGAACATTATACATAAAACATGCACTGAAAGACTCTGAAAGTGGACAAGAAGAAGGAAGACTAAGTAGGGACCTCAGGACCGAAGGAACAACATAGTGATATGTGCCCTGGATTTTCTTTTTGCCTCATCCATCCCAGACTTGAAGCAGAAGAGGCTAGCAACCCAGAAACACTAATGGATATGACAAACGAAGTCTCCCAAAGCCTGTTCTCTCTAACTGAAGGAAAAGAGAAAAGACAGCTTAGCAAGACAGAAAACTTTTAGACCATAACTATGTTACTCCAGCCAAACACTATAGAAAAACTGCGGCCCTACCTCCACCCAGGCCAAAAATGTTGAGTGGGGAGCCCAGATTTCTACCCTCAAGAGGCTATAAAAAGGCTCCCCAGTGTCCCCAGGCAGTGGTGTCTGAAGAGAGCCTACTGGACAGTCAAGACTTTTATCACTGCCCAGTGGTGACAAAGTCACCCGAACCACCACCCAATTATGTCAGTGGAAGGTGCAAAAGGAGTAGTAACAAGGTACTCCCACTTCTCCCAGCCAGGGAGATAGCACTGGAGTCCTAGTGGGGAGCTGGAACTCCTATCCCCACTTGGCAGTAAAAAGGTGGCATCCCTACTTTCCTTGCCAAAGCAATGTCAAAAAAAGACAGCTAAAATAGAGGATTTAAATAAGATCCAGAGTCTCATAACATAATACCCAAAATATCCAGGTTTTAAGAAAAAAATAAGAAATTATACTGCAACCCAAAAAAATCTCAAACTGGATATAAAAAAGGAATCAATAGGGGTAAAGGGAGAGGGGAGGATAAATATGTGGCACACAGATGATTCTTAGGACAGTAAAACTACTCCCTATGATACCATAAGGGTGGGAACATGTCATTGTAAATTTGCCCAAACCCGTAACACGTACAACACCTTGTAATGAACCCTAATGTAAACTATGGACTCTTGGGGATGGTGATCTGTCAGTGTAGGTTCATCGACTGTAACAAACGTACCACTGTGGTGGGGGATGTCACAATGGGCAGCTATGCATGTGTGATCATGAGGGCAGGGATGTATGAAAATCTCTGTACCTTCTGCTCAATTTTGCTGTGAACCTAAAATTTCTTATTTTTGGTGGTAAAACACCTCTTTTGCATTCTATCTGTTAGAACTAAAAACGCATTTTTGCTCTAAAAAATGAAGCTTATTAAAAAATGTTTAAACCTAAGTATTACTTACACTAGTTTGAATTAATATGTTATGAGAAGATAAGGTTTTTTTTTTTTTTCTTTTTTCTTTTTCTTTTTCTTTTTTTTTTTTTTAATTTATTTATTATTATTAAACTTCAAGTTGTAGGGTACATGTGCACAACGTGCAGGTTTGCTACATATGTATACTTGTGCCATGTTGGTGTGCTGCACCCATCAACTCGTCATTTACATCAGGTATAACTCCCAATGCAATCCCTCCCCCCTCCCCCCTCCCCATGATAGGCCCCGGTGTGTGATGTTCCCCTTCCCGAGTCCAAGTGATCTCATTGTTCAGTTCCCGCCTATGAGTGAGAACATGCGGTGTTTGGTTTTCTGTTCTTGTGATAGTTTGCTGAGAATGATGGTTTCCAGCTGCATCCATGTCCCTACAAAGGACACAAACTCATCCTTTTTTATGGCTGCATAGTATTCCATGGTGTATATGTGCCACATTTTCTTAATCCAATCTGTCAATGATGGACATTTGGGTTGATTCCAAGTCTTTGCTATTGTGAATAGTGCTGCAATAAACATACGTGTGCATGTGTCTTTATAGCAGCATAATTTATAATCCTTTGGGTATATACCTAGTAATGGGATGGCTGGGTCATATGGTACATCTAGTTCTAGATCCTTGAGGAATCGCTATACTGTTTTCCATAATGGTTGAACTAGTTTACAATCCCACCAACAGTGTAAAAGTGTTCCTATTTCTCCACATCCTCTCCAGCACCTGTTGTTTCCTGACTTTTGAATGACTAAAACACCAAAAGCAACGGCAGCAAAAGCCAAAATTGACAAATGGGATCTCATTAAACTAAAGAGCTTCTGCACAGCAAAAGAAACTACCATCAGAGTGAACAGGCAACCTACAGAATGGGAGAAAATTTTTGCAATCTACTCATCTGACAAAGGGCTAATATCCAGAACCTACAAAGAACTCAAACAAATTTACAGGAAAAAAACAAACAACCCCATCAAAAAGTGGGCAAAGGATATGAACAGACATTTCTCAAAAGAAGACATTCATACAGCCAACAGACACATGAAAAAATGCTCATCATCACTGGCCATCAGAGAAATGCAAATCAAAACCACAATGAGATACCATCTCACACCAGTTAGAATGGCGATCATTCAAAAGAGAAGATAAGGTTTTTAATGTTGTTCATGACTGTGGGGAGCAATGAACATTATTTCAGATTAAAAAAATAGACCTAGGCTGGGCACAGTGGTTCACGCCTGTAGTCCCAGAATTTTGGGAGGCCAAGGCAGGCAGAGTTTTTGAGCTCAGGAGTTCAAGACCAGGTTGAGCAACATGACAAAACCTCATCTCTACAGAAAATACAAAAATTAGGCAGGCATGGTAGTGTGCACCTGCAGTCCCAGCTACTTGGGAGGCTGAGGTGGGAAGATCATGTGAGCCCAGAAAGGCAAGGCTGCAGTGAGCCATGATTATGCCACTGCACTCCAGCCTGGGCAACAGGAGGGAGACCTGTCTCAAAAAAATAAAAAGAAAAAGAAACATAGACCTAGTATGATTGCTTTGCTCCACAATGAAATAGAGAAATACAGGATATATTCTTTTTTACCCACTTTTAGAAAAAAGATCAAGATAGAAAAGAATTTATATGTGTGGCTTTTTAAAAGATCATCTTTTTAAAATAAACATATTAAGCATTTAAAAATACAATATGTGCAGACATGGAGATTACAGAAATGTTAGAATTATCTAATACAGATTTTAAAGCAGTCATATAAATTGCTTCAATGAGCAAGTACAAACATGTTGAAAACAAATGAAGAAATACAAAGTCTCAGGAAACGAATAGAAGATATAAACAAGAACCAAATAGAAATTTTAGAACTGAAAAGTACGAAAACTAAAATTAAAAAAAAACTGAGGGGATGGGCTGAACAGCAGACTACAGACAGAAGAGAAAAGATCAGTGTATGGAGGATAGAACAATATATGTTACCAAGTCCGAACAACACAGAGGAAAAACGCCACCCCCAAACCCAATGAGCAAACAAAGCTTCAGAGATCTGTGAGATGATCAGTAAAGATCTAACACTGATGTCTTCTGAATCTTAGAAAGAAAAAGAAAGCAAAGCTGAAGAAGTACTTACGTATTATATATTTTACTTTTTTAGTATATTTACTACTATACCCCACTTCAAACCTCTACAGATTCCAATTTCATTGAGTTTGGCTATTATAAATATATCATCTGGAAAATTTAAAAAAAAAAAAAAAAGAAAAATAATAGCTGAAAACTTCCCAAATCTAGCAAAAGACGTATAGTCAAATTGATGAAAAGTAAAGACTAAGAAATTATCTGGAAAAAGCAAGAGAGAAACAACAAATTACAAACAGGGGAAAAACAATGTGAAAAACAGCACATTTCTCATCAGAAACCATGGAGAACAGCAAAAAGTGACATACCATTTTTTAAGTACAGGAAGAAAACAACTGTCAACGCACAGGTTAAGAAGGGGATGGGAGGGGAAGTGGGTCTGACTATAAAAGGGAACCATGAGAGCTCACTGCGATGATGAAAATGTTCAGTATCTTTATTGTATCAGTGTCAATGTCCTCTTTGTGATATTGTGCTATCATTTCCAAGATGCTTCTCTTGGGGATAACTAGGTAAAGGATGCATAGATCTCTCTGTTTTAATTCTTAAACTGCATGTGAATCTACAATTATCTCAAAATAAAAAGTTTAGTTAAAAATAAATTGTTGAATCAAAAATAGAAATGCCATATGATCCAGCAATCCCACTTCTGGGTATATATCCAAAAGAATTGAAAACAGGATCTTGAAGAGCTATTTGCACACCCATATTCATAGCAGCACTATTCACAGTAGCCAAGAGGTGGAAGCAAATCAAATGTTCATTGACAGATGAATGGATAAACAAAATGTGGTATATACATACAGTGGAACATTTTTCAGCTTTAAAAAGGAAGGAAATCCTGTCACATGTTACAACATGGATGAACCTTGAGGACATTATGCTAAGTGAAATAATCCAGTCACAAAAAAATAAATACTATATGATTACACTTATGTGAGGTATCTAAAGTAGTCAAATTCATAGAAACAGAAAGCAGAATGGGTTTTCCAGGGACTGGAGGGAGGAGGAAAAGGGGAGTTGTTGTTTAATGGGTATGGAGTTTCAGACTAATGAGGTGAAAAAGTTCTGGAGATCTGTTTCATGATAATGTGAATTTACTTAACACTACTGAACTGTACACTTAAAAATGTTTAAGATAATAAATTTTATGTTATTTGTTTTATTTACCACAATTAAAAAGGAAAAAATTACTAAAAATCCCAAAGAATGTTTGTTTATAAAGATGGTATCTATTAATATTTACCACATTTGACATTAAAACAGAAATTTTAAAACTATGTATTTGTAAATTCATTTGAAATGATAATTATAAAGCCATTGCTTATTAACATAAATACATTTTTATAAAAATTGCCATATTTCTGGAAATAATTTACAAGAATAGTGGTATTGTTTTACATTTTGAAACTTTTTTTGTTTGTTTGGTTTCTTTGAGACAGGATCTCACTCTATCACCCAGGCTGGAGTACAGTGGTGCAGTTGATCATGGCTCACTGCAGCCTTAATCTCCCAGGCCCAAGTGATCCTCCTACTTCAGCCTCCTGAGTTGCTGGGACCACAGATGTGCGCTACCATGCCAGGCTAATTATTTTTGTTTGTTTTACTTTTTGTAGAGATGAGGTCTTACTTTGTTGCCCAGGCCATCTCAAATTCTTGGGCTGAACCAATCCTCTTGCTTTAGCCTCCCAAAGTGCTGGCATTATAGGTGTGAATCACTGTTCCTGGCTTGCAAATCTCTTTAATGTCTGCCCCCTCAGAAGAGAGCTGAATTTTTACATCTGCTTCTGCATTCAGTTGCTATCATGTTATACATTTTGTAGACTCTGGAAAACTACACTGTACATTCATGAAGGAATAAGAATAAACAGGCCAAATAACTGCTCATTATTATTACTGTGAACACAGTTTTAACCTCGCAGATCCCAAAAAAATTCTTGGGGATCCCAACATGTTTCAAGATTACACTTTGAGAACCACTAAACAAGACCATTTATCACCCCAACAGAAAGAGCACTGTAGTGCATTGAGCTATTGGTCACGCAGTTCTTGACTCCCATGTGGTAGTGTTTACATCCTCATTCCTGCCATGGAGAAGTGCATTCTACCATCCCTTAATTTTGGGCTTGGCAATGTGATTTGCTTTGGCCAATGAAATGTTAGCTGATTTGAGAAAAGTGTGGGTGTTAAATGTCTTGGGTAGCTACTTTCCCTTCAGCTGAAACCCCATAATAAACATGGAGCAGACATGAATTCAACTTACAGTGAGGAAACAAACTCAACCAAACACCCAGATTAAAGCAGAACTCAACTGAGCCCACCTTGATTAGCTTAATCCACATACTGCAGATTCATCACTAGAAGAATAAATATTTATCATTGGATGCCACTGAGTTTTGGTTTGGTTTATTATACAGTATTACCGTGACAATGATTTACTAACTAAAGCCTAAATCTTGTCAATAGAATAACTGAGAAGAAACAGCAGGATTATTCAGATAAAAGAAAGATAAAAGTAAAGGGCAAAATTATAATCTTATCAAAAGAATTCTGATCATGAATCTTGTCTTAAATGAGGTCAGAACAAAAGAAAATTCATTAAAAACACAACTAAAGTTCAGTGAAATGAAAAACAAATTCTTTGATGAGAGTAGCCATGAAATATTACTGAAGCTGACCCAGACAGGAAGAAGCTCTCTTTCCTTGCATAGGGAAGCTACTATAGGTGAATTCCAGTAGAGAATTTTAGAAACCATGTAGAATGAAGCCCAAAGTTGCTCTTCTGGGAATGGGAAGGCTTGGATATTTATCCACTGATTTCTACCTCTCATTGATGGTAAGATGCCACTCGATCTATTAAATCTAGTAGGTTTGAATTGTTATCATGATAGTTATTCTTAATATAATTTTGTTGACAAAGAGTTGCCAACTATAGCAGGAAATACTAGAAATGTGATTGTGGTGGAACAGGCAAACTGAACATATTCCAGATAACCACTTACCTGGGAATATTATCAATTCACACGTTGATTAAGCCAGGCCTTTTATAATGTGGTCCAGAGAGGAATGCCCTTGGTTCTTTTTAGAAATGCCGGTTCCTAAATATCTGAGGGTGACTCTTATATCCATGAAATGTCAGACTTATTTAGACTGAAATTTAGGATCTATGGATTAGGAAGTAACAATCCATTGATAGGGAAAGCACAGAACACTGGAGAAAGATTTTTTTTTCACTCTAGAAAAAAGCATACTACAGTCTATTAATTTCCAGATTCAAATCTCACCTACACATATCATTATATATTTTATTCTATTCTGTTGTCCCCAACAACTCAATTTTGAAATAGTGTGGTTTTGAAACAGTATGGAGGACATACGAGGATATCTAAAACTGGTGACAAATCAATCATAAGTAGAAAATCCTGCAATGAAGAAAATGCTACCAAAATACAGAGAAAAATCTCTCTCCAGGACATTCACCACAGATCTTTATTCCTGAAAATGTTTCAAGGTTGTTTAATTGTTTTAAAAATGTTATCATGAAGTTCCTCTTCCTACTAGCTAAAATGGGTAGGGTGACAGTGAGGTGAAATGGGAATTCAATTTACAACCAAAAACAGTATCATCCATACGATTCTCCAATCAATAGGCCTCTAATACATAAAAATTTACTTTCCAGTTTTTCAGTTAGAGATTGAAATACAAAACAAATTCACTTTCACTATAAATATATGTTAGAAAAAAATCTTTATCAATAAGACTTAGGTATAATATTGACCTGGTTTTAATTTATTCCAGTATACCTTTCCATGTTCAGAACAGTTGTTTCACTGGAGTAGAGATTGCTGGCTAGATGACAATTCAAAAAGTTAAGATGGGGTAAAGTTAAGAGAATCAAAGTCACAGAGCATATCTTCAAACATAATGGAATGAAACCAGTAACAGAAAAACATGGGAAAGTCTCCAAACACAAGTTAAACAATATACTTGCAAATAATCCATGGGTGAATGAGGAAATCCAAAAAGATGTTTTAAAATATTTTGAAGTGAACAAAAATTAAAATACACTACAGCTAAAGCAGTGCTTTGAAAGAAATTTATAGCATTAAGGGCTTGTACTAGAGAAGAAAAAAGTCTCAAAGAAATAACTTAGTTTACCATCCTTATAAATTAGAAAAAGTAGACCAAAATAAAGCCAATTACGCAGAAGGAAGAAAATAAGGAGCAGAAATTTTAAAAATAAAAACAGAAAAACAATTAGAAAATAAAACCAAAAGCTAATTCTTTGAAAATATCAACAAAATTGATAAACCTCTAACAGGATGACAAAGGGAAAAAAAGACTCAAATTATGCATATCAGAAATGAAAGAGGAGATATCACTACAAACCCAGCAAATGGCAAAAAGAAAATAATGAAAGAACACTATAAACAATTCTGCATACATACATTTGCAAACCAAGATGAAGGGGACTAATTCCCCTAAATCCACAAACTACCAAAACTCACCCTAAATGAAATGTGTAACCCAAATATCTCTATAATTATTAAATAAATTAATTTTAGAGTTAAGAAAAAATATTTTTTTAAAATTTCCAGGTTCAGGTGATTTCACTGGTGAATTCTACCAAACATTAAAATGAGAAATACAGACTTCATGTCTAAAACACCAAAAGCAACGGCAGCAAAAGCCAAAATTGACAAATGGGATCTCATCAAACTAAAGAGCTTCTGCACAGCAAAAGAAACTACCATCAGAGTGAGCAGGCAACCTACAGAATGGGAGAAAATTTTTGCAATCTACTCATCTGACAAAGGGCTAATATCCAGAACCTACAAAGAACTCAAACAAATTTACAAGAAAAAAACAAACAACCCCATCCAAAAGTGGGCAAAGGATATGAACAGACATTTCTCAAAAGAAGACACTCATACAGCCAACAGACACATGAAAAAATGCTCATCATCACTGGCCATCAGAGAAATGCAAATCAAAACCACAATGAGATACCATCTCACACCAGTTAGAATGGCCATCATTAAAAAGTCAGGAAACAACAGGTGCTGGAGAGGATGTGGAGAAATAGGAACACTTTTACACTGTTGGTGGGAGTGTAAACTAGTTCAACCATTATGGAAAACAGTATGGCGATTCCTCAAGGATCTAGAACTAGATGTACCATATGACCCAGCCATCCCATTACTGGGTATATACCCAAAGGATTATAAATTATGCTGCTATAAGGACACATGCACACGTATGTTTATTGCAGCACTATTCACAATAGCAAAGACTTGGAATCAACCCAAATGTCCATCATTGACAGATTGGATTAAGAAAATGTGGCACATATACACCATGGAATACTATGCAGCCATAAAAAAGGATGAGTTTGTGTCCTTTGTAGGGACATGGATGCAGCTGGAAACCATCATTCTTAGCAAACTATCACAAGAACAGAAAACCAAACACCGCATGTTCTCACTCGTAGGTGGGAACTGAACAATGAGATCACTTGGACTCAGGAAGGGGAACATCACACACTGGGGCCTATCATGGGGAGGGGGGAGGGGGGAGGGATTGCATTGGGAGTTATACCTGATGTAAATGACGAGTTGATGGGTGCAGCACACCAACATGGCACAAGTATACATATGTAGCAAACCTGCACGTTGTGCACATGTACCCTACAACTTGAAGTTTAATAATAATAAATAAATTTAAAAAAATAAATAAATAAATAAAAAATAAAAGTAAAATGAGAAATAATACTAAGTGTGCACAGAATTGAATTTTCACAGAATAGAAAAGGAAGAGACACTTCTCATTCATTTTATGAGACTATTATCCTCATACAATACCAAACACATGAAAAGAAAACTACAAACCAGTATCTCTTTCAAAAACAAAGTTACAAAAATACTTTTAAAAAAGAGCAAATTGAATCCAGCAACATATAAACAGAGTAATACACCACAAACAAGGGGGATTTGTCCAGAGAACGCAACACTTGTTCAATGTTTGGGAATCAATCAATGCAATCTACCATATTAGCAACTGAAAGAAGAAAACCCACATGATAATATCAATGCGGAAAAGCATTAGAAAAAATTCTACTTACAGCAAACTAGAAATAGAAGTAAACTTCCTCCACCTGATAAACGGCATCTATAAAGAAAAAAAAAAAGAAAGAAAAAACCCTACAACTAACATCAAAATGTGGAAAGGCTGAATGCTTTCTACTTAAGATCAAGGGAAAGACAAGGATGTCCACTCTCACCAACCTATTTTGTACAATAGGGTGAGGAAAAAAAAAAAAAGGCAAATGGTCTGGAAAGAAGGTTAAACTAGCCCTATCTGCAGATAATATGATATATTTTATGTAGAAAATTCCAAGAAATCTGCCCAAAATAACCTTCAGGAGATAATAAGTAAATTTAGAAAGGTCATGGAAATCAAAGTCAACAAGTAAAAATAAGTTACATTTCTATAAACAAGCAATGTAAAATTAAAAACTGAAATTTAAAAACAATACCATTTACAAAAGCTTCAAAAAATTAAACACTTAGGTATGTATCTATCAAAACATGAACAAGATCTATGTATTAAAGCTATGAAACACTGCTGAAAGAAATCAAAGTTATAAATAAATATATTGATGGATTAGAAAACAACAAAATGAAAATATCAATTCTCCCCACATAATATGTAGATTTAATGCAAGTGATCAAAATTCCAAAATGATTTTTTTGTATATTCATGCAATGTTCTAAAATTTATACAGAAATATGAAGTAAAAAGAATAGCTAAAACAATTCTGAAAAAAAAAAGTTGAAAGGAATCATATCATCCAATTTTCACACTTACTATAAAGTTACCATAATCAAGGTAGTACTGCATTGGCAAAATGATAGACATAGATCCATGCAACAGAATAGAGAAGACAGAACTAGACTTGCACAAATGTGCCCAACTGATTTTTTACACTGTGCAAAGGAATTCAATGAAGGAAGCATAATTTTTTCAGCAAAGGGTGTTAGAACAATTGAATGTCCATAGGCAAAAATATTAACCTCTTCTGCATCTGTTGAGATAATCATGTGGTTTTTGTTTTTAGTTCTATTTATGTGATGAATCACATATATTGATTTGCATATGTTGAACCAACCTTGCATCCTAAGGATAAAGCCAACTTGATAGTTGTGGATTAGCTTTTCGATGTGCTGTTGGATACAGTTTGCTAGTATTTTGTTGAGGATTTTTGCATCTGTGTTCATCAAGGATATTAGCCTGAAGTTTATTTTTGTTGTTGTTGTTGTTGTGTCTCTGCCAGATTTTGGTATCAAAATGTTGCTGGCCTCATAGCATGAGTTAGGGAGGAGCCCCTCCTCCTCAATTTCTTGGAATAGTTTCAATAGGGGTACCAGCTCTTCTCTATACATCTGGTAGAATTTGGCTGTGAATCCATCTGGTCCTGGGCTTCCTTTGATTGGTTGGCTTTTTAGTACAGATTCAACTCTGGAACTCGTTTATCAGTCTGTTCAGGGATTCAATTTCCTCCTGGTTCAGTCTTTGAAGGTTATATGTGTCTGGGAATTTATTCATTTTTTTTCCTATATTTTCTAGTTTGTGTGCACAGAGGTATTCACAATAATCCCTGATGGCTTTTTGTATTTCTGTGGGCTCAGTGGTAATGTCCTCTTTCTCATTTCTAACTGGGTTTATTTGGCTTTTATATCTTTTCTATTAGTATTGCTAGCAGTCTATCTATCTTACTAATTGAAAAAAAAAATCTCCTGGATTTGTTGACCTTTTCTATGGTTTCTCATGCTAAAGTTTGTTCAGCTCAGTTCTGATCATTGTTATTTCTTGTCTTCTGCTAGCTTTGGGGTTGGTTTGCTCTTGCTTATTTAGTACTTCTAGTTATGATGTTAGGTTGTTATTTTGAGATCTTTATAACTCTTTGATGTGGGCATTTAACACTATCAACTTCCCTCTTAACACTGTCTCAGCTGTGTCCTAGAAATTCTGGTATGTCGTGTCTTCGGTCTCTTTAGTTTCAAAAAATTTCCTGATTTCTGCCTTAATTTCATTATTTACCCAAAAGTCATTCAGGAGCAGGTTGTGCAATTTCAATGTAATTATATAGTTTTGAGTAATTTTATTGCACTCTGGTCCGAGAATGTGGTTGTTACTATTTTAGTGGTTTTTATTTTTTTGAAAGGCTTTCAATAAAATACAACATCCCTTCATGTTAAAAACCCTCAACAAACTAGACATTGAAGGAACATATTTCAAAATAATACAAGCTATCTATGACAAACCCACAGCCAACATCTTACTGAATGGGCAAAAGCTGGAAACATTCTCCTTGAAAACTGGCACAAAACAAGGAAGTTCTCTCTCACCACACCTATTCAACATAGTACTTGAATTCCTGGCCAGAGCGATCAGGCAAGAGAAAGAAATAAAAGGCAAACAAATAGGAAAAGAGGAAGTCGAACTATCCCCGTTTGCAGATGACATTCTGTATCTCTGGCCCAAAGCTCCTTGATTTAATAAACAATTTAAGCAAAGTTTCAGGATGCAAAATCAATTTGCAAAAATTAGTAGCATTCTTATACAACAACAACATCTAAGCCAAGAACCAAATCAGAAATGCAATCCCATTCACAATTACAATTGCCACAAGAATAAAATTCTTACAAATACAGCTAACCAGGGAAATGAAAGATCTCTACAACAAGAATTACAAAACACTGATGAAAGAAATCAGAGGTCACACAAACAAGTGGAAAAACATTCCATGCTCATTGGATAGGAAGAATCAATATCATTAAAATGATCATATTGCCCAAAGCAATTTACAGATTCAATGCTATTCCTATCAAACTACTAATGACATTCTTCACAGAACTAGATAAAACTATTTTAAAATTCATATGGAACCCAAAAAGAGTCTGA
Organism: Chlorocebus sabaeus; assembly: GCF_047675955.1. NCBI lineage: Eukaryota > Metazoa > Chordata > Mammalia > Primates > Cercopithecidae > Chlorocebus > Chlorocebus sabaeus. The sequence continues at coordinate 63,768,138 of NC_132918.1, read as the reverse complement.
ATAGCCAAGGCAATTCTAAGCAAAAAGAACAAAGCTGGAGACATCACATTATCTGACTTCAAACTATATTACAGGGCTACAGTAACCAAAACAGAATGGTACTGGTATAAATACAAAAATATAGTCCAATGGAACAGAACAGACAGCCCAGAAATAAGGCCACACACCTAAAACCACCTGATCTTCAACAAGGTGACAAAACAAGCAATGAGGAAAAGAGTCTCCATTCAATAAATGGGGCTGAGATAACAGGCTAGCTATAGGCAGACAACTGAAACTAGATTCCTACCTTACACCACATATAAAAATCAACTCAAGATAAATTAAAGACTTACATGTAAAACCTAAAACTATAAAACCCTGGAAGACAACCTAGGCAATACCATTTTGGACATAAAACTTGCCAATAATTTTATGATGAAACCTCAAAAGCAATTGTAACAAAAGCAAAAATTGAAATATGGGATCTAATTAAACTTAAGAGCTTCTGTACAACAAAAGAAACTATCAGCAAAGGAAAGAGACAACCTACTGAATGGGAGAGACTACTTGCAAACTACGCATATAACAAAGGTCAATATCCAAATCTATAAGGGACTTAAATAAATTTACAAGCAATAAACAGCTCCACTAATAAGAGGGCAAAGGACATGAACAGACATTTTTCAAAAGACACATATGTGGCCAAAAAGCGTATGAAAAAATGCTTAATTAACATCACTAATCATTAGAGAAATGCAAATCAAAACCACAATGAGATACTATCTTACAATAGTCAAAATGGCTATTATTAAAAAGTCTAAAAACAACAGATGCTGGAGAGGTTGTGAAGAAAAGGAAACACTTATACACTGTTGATGAGAGTGCAAATTAATTCAGGCATTGTGGAAAGCAGTGTGGCAATTCTCAAAGAACTTAAAACAGAATTACCATTTAACCCAACAATCCCATCACTGGGTATATACCCAAAGGAATATAAATCATTCTACCATGAAGACACATACAGGTGTATGTTCATTGCAGTACTATTCACAACAGCAAAGACATGGTGGAATCAACCTGAATGCCCATCAGTGGCAGGCTGGATAAAGAAAATATGGTACATATATATCAGGGAATACTATGCAGCCATAGAAACAAATGAGATCATGTCCTTTGTAGCAACATGGATGTAACTGAAGGCCATTATTCTAAGTCAACTAACACTGGAACAGAAAAGCAAACACTGCATATTCTCACTCATTAATGGGATCTAAATGATGAGAACACATGGACACTAGGAAGAAAACAACAGATACTCGGGCCTACTTGAGGGTGGAGGGTGGGAAGAGGGAGATCAGGAAAAATTATCTATCAAGTTCTATGCTTATTACCCAGGTGACAAAATTATCTGTACACCACAACCCCATGACATGCAGTTTACCTATATAACAAACGTGCACATGTACCCTTGAACCTAAAATAAAAGTTTAAAAAATTAACCTCAACCTAAACTTCACATCTTTTATAAAATAAATATATAAAGAAGCCAGGAATAGTGACCCATGCCTGTAATCCCAGCACTTAGGGAGGCTGAGGTGGGAGAATTGCATGAGGCCAAGAGTTTGAAACTAACCTGGTCTACATAGCAAGACCCTGTTTCCAAAAAAATAAAAATGAAAAAAAATATCTGGGTGTAGTGTCATGTACCTGTAGTCTCAGCTACTCAGGAGGTTGAGGAGAAGGACTGCTTGAGCCCGGGAATTCCAGGCTGCAGTGAGCCATGATCACACTACTGCACTCCAGCCTGAGTGACAGAGTAAGACCTTGTCTTAAAGAAAAAATTAACCTAAAATGAAACATGGGTCTAAATGTAAAAGTATAAAAATTTTAGAATAAAAAGAGAAGGCCGGGTGTGGTGGCTGATGCCCGTAATCCCAGCACTTTGGGAAGCCGAAGAGGGTGGAACACCTGAGGTCAGGAGTTCGAGACCAGCCTGGCCAACATGGTGAAACTCTGTCTCTACAAAAAATGAAAAAAAAAAAAAAAAAAAAAAAAAAAAAGGCTGAGCATGGTGGCAGGCACCTGTAATGTCAGCTACTTGGGAGGCTGAGGCAGTAGAATCACTGGAACCCAGAAGGCAGAGGTTGCAGTGAGCCGAGATGGCGCCATTGCACTCCAACCTGGGTGACAGAGGGAGACTCCATCTCCAAATAAAAAAGAGAGAGAGAAAAAATCCATGTGATCTTGGATTTGGCAATGAGTTCTTGAACGTGACACCAAAACCATAAGCCATAAAACAAAAACATCAATAAATGGGACATACAAATTAAAAACGTTTGCTCTGCAAAAGACACTGTTCAGAAAAGAAAAGCTACAGATTGGGTGAAAATATTCACACATCTTATATTCAACAAAAGATTTATATCCAGGACATATGAATTCTCAAAGCCAACAAATAAGCCCATTTTTTACACAGAGCAAAAGCTATCAACAGACACTTCAAAAAAGAGTGTATCAGAATGTTGAAAAGATGTTCAACATCATTATCCGTCAGGGAAATACTGATTAAAACCACAAGGAGATACCACTACACACCCATTAGGTTTAAAATATACTGAAAATACCAAGTTTTGGAGAAGATGTGGAGTAACTGGAACTCTAATACATTGATTATGGAAATGCAAAATGAGACAGCCACTGTGGAAAATTGGTTGCCGGTTTCTTACAAATTTCAAGATATGCATGCTTTTTAATCCCACGATACTACTACTGAATATTTGCCCTAATGAAATGAAAATTTACATCCACACAAAAATCTGTACACAAGTTTATAGTAGTTCTATTCACAGTTGTCAAAAACTAGAAACACTCTAGATGTCCTTCAAACAAACAAACTGCAGGAAATTCATACAATAAACTACTATTGAGCAATAAAAAGGAATGAAATTTTGATAAATGACACAAGTTAAATCACAAAAGCATTGTGCTGAGTTAAAAAAGTCAGCCTCAGAAAGGTTACATTTTATATGATTCTATTTACAGTTGAACCTCATTATTCATGAATTCTAAATTTACACATTCACCTACACACTAAAATTTATTTGTAACTCCAAAATGTATACTTGGGACATTTTCTTGGTCATTTGTAGACATGCGCAGAGAGCACATTCCCAGCTGAGGTAGAATAAGACAATACTCTGCTTTCTTGTTTCAGCTCTCATCCTAAAAAAGTGCCCTTTTCAAAGTATATTTTTTTGCATTTTTGTGCATTCTGTTGATTTTGCTGTTTAAATTGGCCCCCAAGCATAGTGTTGAAATGCTGTCTGTGTTCCTAAGTGCAAGAAGGCTGTGATGTGCCTTATGGAGAAAACATGTGTGTTAGATAAGCTTCATTCAGGCATGAGTTACAGTGCTACTAGTTTGAGTTCAATGTTAATGAATCAACAGTCTACAGCAGACCCTTTGTATCTGTGGGTTCCACATCCATTGATTGAACCAACCACTGATCAAAAATATTTGGAAAAAAAAATTGCATCTGTATTGAACATATAAAGACTTTTTTGGTCATTATTCCCTAAACAACAGAGAATAACAACTATTTACATAGCATTTATATTGTATTAGGTATTATAAGTAACCTAGAGATGGTTTAAACCATACAGGAGGATGTGCAGTAGGTTATATGCAAATGCTGCATCATTTTATGGTAGAGACTTAGGCACTCACAGATTTTGGTGTCCATGGGAGATACTGAAACGAATCCCTCAAAGATACTGAGGGACAACTGTATACTGAATAAGATATCTAAACAGAAACACATATAAAACAAGATTATGTATTGATAAGTTGATGAAGATGTGATGAGAGGCTCACTGTTTAGCCCCAAGTCAACAGTTTAGTATTTGCTAATTCAGTATTCATAGCAACTTCATAGAAGATAACAACTAAGAATCAACTGCATATGATATTCCCAAAAGGCCACACTATAGGGATGGAAAATAGATCAGTGGTTTTGTGGAAGTGTGGAAGGGGAGTGTGAAATAGGTGTGATGACAAACGAATGGCACAAGGGATATCCTGGTGGTGAGAGAAATGTTCTGTGTCTTCATTATGGTGGTGAATACACAAATGTATACATGTATTAGAATTTATGGACTTGCATATTAAAAGAGAAAAAGTCATTTCACTATATGACAATGTAAAAATAAAATTTCTGAAAGCTTAGGAAGGCTACATTATTGCAAAGGGCTTCCCTGCACTGATTATAATATACAAAACTTATATTCTATGTTTCTCCTTACACTGACTAATAACTGATGACTTCTATACCTTTGAATGATTATGAATTTGAACTCACATAGCTACAATCTACAGATTAAAACATTTGGAACATTTCACTTTGCTAAGTCTTTTTACAATTTGTATTCTTCAAAATCAACATACAAGAATCACTAGCATTCCTATGCAACAACATCCAAGGTGAGTACCAAATCTGGAATGTAATTCCATTCACAATTGCCACAAAAAGAATAAAATTCCTAGGAATACAGTTAACCAGAGAAGTAAAAGATCTCTACAAAACAAAACACTGATGAAATAAATCAGAGAGCATACAAACAAGTGGAAAAACATTCCATGCTCATGGAGAGGAAGAATCAACATCATTAAAATGGCCATATTGCCCAAAGCGATTTACAGATTCAATGCTATTCCTATCAAACTACCAATGACATTCTTCACAGAACTAGAGAAAACTATTTTAAAATTCATATGGAACCAAAAAAGAGTCTGAATAGCCAAGGCAATCCTAAGCAAAAAGAATAAAGCTGGAGGCATCACATTATCTGACTTCAAACTATATTATAGGGTTACAGTAACCAAAACAGTATGGTACTGGTATAAAAACAGAAACATAAACCAATGGAACAGAATGACAGCACAGAAACAATGCTGCACACCTAAAACCATCTGATCTTCGACAAAGCAGACAAAAACAAGCAATAGGGAAAGGACTCTCCATTCAATAGATGGTGCTGGGAAAACTGGCTACCCATATGCAGAAGATTAAAATGGACTTCTTTAAACCATGCACAAAAATTAACTCAAGTTGGATTAAATACCTAAATGTAAAACTTAAAGCTATAAAAACCCTGGAAGACAAGCTAGGCAATAACATTCTGGACATAAAATTTGCCAAGAATTTTGTGATGAAGACCCCAAAAGCAATTGCAACAAAGGCTAAAACTAATTAATCTTAAGAGCTTCTGCAGAGCAAAAGAAACTATCAACAAAACAAACAGACAACCTACAAAATGGTAGAAACTATTTGTAAACTTTGCATCAAACAAAGATCTAATATCCAAGGCTGGGCACAGTGGCTCACGCCTGTAATCCCAGCACTTTGGGAGGCAGAGGCAGTTGGATCACTTGAATTCAGGAGTTTGAGACCAGCCTGGCCAACATGATGAAATCCCGTCTCTACTAAAAATACAAAAACTAGCCAAGTGTGTAGTGCATGCCTGTAGTCCCAGCTACTCCAGAGGCTGAGGCAGGAGAATTGCCTGAGCCCAGGAGGTGGAGGCTGCAGTGAGCCAAGATTGTGCCACTGTGCCACTGCCCTCCAGACTGGGTGACAGAGTCAGACTCTATCTTAAAAAAAAAAAAAAAAAAAAAAAAAAAAAACCTAATATCTAGCATCTATAAGAAAATCAATTTTACAACCCCATTAAAAAGTGGACAAAGAACATGAACCAGACACTTTTCAAAAAAAGACATACATGTGGCCAACAATCATATGAAAAAAGCTCAATATCATTGATCACTACAGAAATGCAAATCAAAACCACAATGAGTTACCGTCTCATGCCGGTCAGAACAGCTATTAAAAAGTCAAAAAACAACAAATGCTGAAGAGGTTGTGGAGAAAAGGGAATACTTATACACTGTTGGTGGGAGTGTAAATTAATTCAGCCATGTGGAAAGCAATGTGATGATCCCTCGAGGTGCTACAAACAGAACTACTATGTGACTCAGCAATCCCATTACTGAGTATGCACTCAAAGGAATATAAATCATTCTATCATAAAGACACATGCTTATGTATGTTTATCGTAACACTATTCACAATAGCAAAGACATAGAATCAATCTAAATGCCCATCAATGGCAGATTGAATGAAGAAAATTTGGTACATATACATCATGCAATACTATGTAGCCATATAAAAGAATGAGACCATGTGCTTTGCAGGACCATGGATGGAACTGGAGGCCATTATCCTTAGCAAACTAATGCAGGAACAGAAAACAAAATACTGCATATTCTAACTTGTAAGTGGGAACTAAATGATAAGAACACATGGACACTAGGCGGGGAGAAACAGACACTGGGGCCTACCAGAGGGTGAAGACTGTGAGGAGGGAGAGGAGCAGAAAGCATAGCTACGGAGTACTAGGCTTAGTACCTGGGTGATAAAATAATCTCTACAACAAATCCCTGTGTCATGAGTCTACCTATGTAACAAACCTACACATGTACCCCTGAAAGTAAAATAGATGTTAAAAAATTCAATCAAAAAATGGACAAAGGATTTAAATAGATAGTTCTCAAAAGAAGACATACAAATGGCAAACAGGCATATGAAAAGATGCTCCACATCACTGATCATCAGAGAAATGCAAATCAAAACTATGATGAGATATCCCCTTTCCCCTGTTAAAATAGCTTTTATCCAAAAGACGGACAATCACAAAGGCTGGCGATGACATCACTGATCATCAGAGAAATGCAAAGCAAAACTACGATAAGATATCGTCTTACCACAGTTAAAATAGCTTTTATCCAAAAGGCAGACAATAACAAAGGATGGTGATGATAAGAAAAGGGAACCCTGGTATCTCCTGGTGAAAATGTAAGTTAGTACAAGCACTATGTAGAACAGTTTGGAGCTTCCTCAAAAAACTACAAGTAGAGCAACCATATGATCCAGCAATTCTACTTCTAGGTATATACGCAAAAAAAGAGTGGAAATAAGTTTGTCAAAGAGTTATCTGCACTCTTATGTTTGTTGCAGCGCTATTTACAATAGGCAAGATTTGGAAGCAAACTAAGTGTCTATCAACAGATGAATGGATGAAGAAAATTTGGTACTTATACACATGGACTATTCAGCCTTGAAAACAATGAGATTCTGTCATTTGCAATAACATGGATGGAAGTGGAGGTCATTATGTTAAGTGAAATAAGCCAGGCACAAAAAGACAAACAACATATGTTCTCACTTATTTGTGGGAACTAAAAATCAAAATAATTGAACTCACAGAGATAGAGAGTAGAGGGATGGTTACCAAAGGCTGGGAAGAGTACTGGGGGCTCATGGAGGTGGAAGATAGGGATGATTAATGGGTCCAAGAAATAGTTAGGAAGAGTAAGACCTACTATTGATAGCACAACAGGGTGACTGCAGTCAATAATAATTTAATTATACATTACAAAATAAATAAAAGAGTAAAACTGGATTTTTGTAACACAAAGGATATACTTCGGGAGATGAATTCCCCATTATTTATGTGATTACTACACATTGCATGCCTAAATCAAAACATCTCATGTACCATATAAATACATATACCTACTATGTACCCATAAAAAATAAAAATTTAAAAAATTTACAAAATAATAAACAAATTATCCTTGTTCCTAGGACTCTTCTGAAAACCACATTTATTTTACTTAAAGTCAACTGTTTTGAAGTGAGCTAAAAAGTTCAACATTCTTCATTCATGTGACGTGAGATTTTCAAAGTAGCAGTAAAGGCCAGTATCTTACCAACTGCCTCCTCACTTGCCCACAACCACCATCACCACCAAAAACTGGAAATGTTAGAAACATTGAACTGAACTAAGCTACTAGTACTTCATAATTACAATGAAAATATTAAACCTTAATATCTCATTACTGACCAAATCAGTGAGTATCTTACCTTCCAGAAATAAGATGTCAGGGTTTGCTATGGGTATTTAAATGTACATACGACAACAGAACTAACTGATGTTTAGAATTTTTTCACTGTTTGTTAACTTAAAAATATGTAATAGAAGTGTTAGAATATAGACATCTATTTCTATTTTTCATTAACTTAACTTGGTATAGCACATAGGTGACATTTTATACACTAAAACCACCAAAGACAGTAGACGTATTTTTATTTAAGACCTTTGTGTGATTAGGGAAATGTTTAGAAAAAACAGAGCATTTCTTTTCAGGAGATGCAAAGTGGTTTTAGGCCTATGAGACTGTAAACCCAGAAGAAATCATTCTGCCCTACAAGGCCAAATGTTGGGAGCGAACATAGCATAAACACATGAAAAGGAAATGGGATTGTTGCACTAATGAAGGAGTAGTTGAGATCAACAGACTCTTTGGGATATTCTGAGGCTTTCTCCTGGACGGGTGGGTCAGGACCAACCTGAGCAGAAAATGTTGATTGGATAAACTTCTGTTTTTGCTTCCTTTCTCCTTTCTTCATGGAGTTCTGTTCATGTTCTTTGAAGGCAGATACTTTTTGGAGGAGTTGAGGAATCTCAATGACAATATAAAACATAAAAAACAAAGATTACGATAACATTAATTGGCTTTTTAAAAGTCAGGACCATATGATCCAGTCATTGTATGCCTAGATATTCACCAAGAGAAATGAAAGCATATGTCCACACAAAGACTTGTATACAAATGTTTGTAGCAGCTTCAGTCATAGTAGTCCCAAACTGTAATGTCCATCAATTCCATCAACTGGTGAATGGGTAAACAAATTGTGGCATATTCACACTATGGAATATAACTTAGCAATAAAAGGGTTAAATTACTTTTTTATATATACTACAGTGTAGATTAATTGCAAAACATTATACTGAATGAAAGAAGCCAGATACGAGAGAGTGTATACTGTATTATTCTATTTAAAGATAATTCTACAAGAAGCAAAATTGATCTATAGTGACAGAAAGCAGATTAATGGTTGCCTGGGGCAGGGGTGGGGAAGATTACAATGGGACATGAGGGAACCTTTTGGGGTGAGGGAAGTGTTTTGTCAATTGTGGTGGTGGATATGCCAATAAATAAATTTGTCAAAACTTACAGAAATTGTTTCACTTAAAATGGGTGAATTTTAATTTATGTAATTTATATCTTATTACTGTTGGTTTTTAAAGAAGACAATCACTTTTCTTTACTTCTTTCTACCAACCATCTGGCTCTGAATTATTATCTTTCCCTTCCTCCCTCCCTTTGTTCCTTCTTTCCTTCCTTCCCTATCTTTTTCTTTCTTTCCTTTATTATTACTATTATTATTTTAAAACTCAAATACTCTTCAAGCTACAGATAGTTCCACTGATCTTGGGATAAGAAGAAAATCAATATCCTCTGGTCAACACCCCAAAATTTTAAAAAGGGATTGACAGAATGCTGGAATTATTTGGAATCAGGTGTGATAAAAACATATGCAGTCAACTGGTAGAAGGCATAAATCATACCTGCATGTGTATTTCTGAAACAAGCTCAAGCTTAGCATAAAATATGGTGGACAAACTCTCTGAAGTGGCCCCCCTAGCAGAAGGCAAGGCTTTCAGGCTGTCAAAGAATTCAGGGGAAGAAAAATGTTTTGGAGGCTAAGATATTGCCAATGGTGACCCAAGCTGACTGAATTACTCTAACAGACAAGACAAAGATGGCACTTTCTCTTATTGTCAGATTTGGGCTCACTACCAAGATGGATGAAAGAAATTGTTAGGGAGAATTTCTCTCCTGGGACACTATGGTCACAAAACAGGGCATTTAACTCTTGTTTTACATTATTCTAATGTTTGGAGTCTAATTCCTATCTTCACATAAATTTTATTTGGATCAACAAAGAATTCCTTCAAAGAGGAAAATGTTTGCTTGGTTCACTGAGACAACAGTTTTCCTTTAGTTTTTAATTCATAGAAATCAGGGTTCTTCCTAAGGACAATTTATTAAAGAGCCAAAATTTTAGTCAAGGAAATATCTTGATATCATTTAAAACAAAAATTAAGCTGATGTAAACTTTTTTCACTTTCAATAAATTATATTTGAAAGCACAATCTAAAACCCATTTCTCTGCCTAAAGTTCACCAAGCAAAAAAGAACCAGTAAGATTGTATCAGCATATACATGTGGGTACACAAATCAATTTGGCCAGACAGGACAGAGTACGAATACGGATAAGATCAGCAGTGTTCTTTCCCAGTTCAGTGGACAAAGTCACATAGTGGTCGAATGGTTTGACCAAACATCTTGTGCCACTGGTATAAGTGCAAGAGACACACCCAAGTGTGTGTGTGTGTATGTGTAATGGTTTCCTGTTCCCACAGGTTAATGGCTATATCTTGAACCAATAATCACTGAAAGTTTGAAATGTGACTACACCCCACCAAAAAACAACCAAAAGTTCGTTAGTGAAAGAATGTTCTAAAATTAGCAGCATGACATTATTTGCTAGAATGACATTATCTGCCAGATACATAGAGAAAAATGTCACTTCTGTACAGTATTATTTTAATTATAAAAACAACATATTGACACAAAAGATATTTTGAAAGATAAAAGCCTAATATCATCATCTTAATAGGACTTTTTGTTTTGTGCTTTTATTATTGGCCCATTAAAAATAAATATCTGTTTACTGTATTGAAGTCTTATGTTGCTTCCAAGTGTGTTTTGAGAACCTATATCAAGAACACTTTGAAGAAACAGTTCCATTTTTTGCTGTTTTTTCTAAATGTTCTAAAATAAAACTGTTAAAAATTTCTGCAATAGAACGTAACTCACAAGGAAATGAACTCTTTTAGTGAAAGAACAGGTTTTTTTCTTAGTTCTATAGTACCTTAATTTTGATTCTGAAACTCTAGAAAATACCTACTCTGCTTGCCAGAATGGTTGATGAAATCCTACTATGCTATAAAAGAATGAATTATTGGTATCACATGTAGTTCTTTAGCAAACATTCTACTAGCTCACATACTAATGTTATTTAAGGCACACTGTATTAGTAATGTCTTAGTTCAAAGCACTGCTTCTAGATAATATGAGTTAAGCTTTATTTCTGCTTTTTTTTTTTAAAAAAAAAAAAGAAGTATCCTTTCCCCCATCCTCAGGATGGCAGCTGATATTCCCAAGGTACTTGTATTTCTTTCATCTTTGTATATGCAAATGAATTTTCAAGAACCCAGAGTCCTTGTCCTTGTCTCTGTCTGCCCAGACCAGAACCTTCCTTTCTTTCAAAATCTCCTCAGAAAGTTTCTGGGACTCTCCAAAGGGCTAGACTTTATCTGGCACATGCTGGTCTACCAGTTATTTTTCGCAGGTTTTCAGTCAGATTGGCTGTCATGGTATCATGCTGTAAGGGTTGTTAAATATTTTACATTGAACCCTCTGTATGTGCTGACAAACTAGGCTATGTGTATGGACAACTACTGGCTCCCGTTGCTTCTCCTATCTGCTTTGCATGGAGAGCGACCCGTTTCACAAATAAGCCACTCTTTAATTTCATTCCTGCCATTGCCAATGGAACTTACTGTGAAAAAGTCTGCCATCTACGCTCCTAAAGCCACCAGTCTCAGATGTGTCATGACAGACTGTGCAAAGAGAAGGAGAATGACTCTTGCCCACACTCCGGCCACACTTTGTCAACTTTGTAAAGTTTGTAAAGCAAACTTTACACTTTGAGCAAGTTTGTAAAGCAAACTTGCTCCTGCCCAGAGCTTCATGAAGTCCCTCATGAAAGTAATCACGCTGTCCTCAGACAATTCACCCGATAGACCCAAACCCAGCCCGTAACAACTGGGTCAGTCTTAGCTGTTTCACCAGAGTACTCATCACTTCTCCATGTTTTGTGAGTTCTGCCCTCAACCATATTCTTCCCTTTTCAAACAGTCTCAAAAAGAAAGTTTTCATGAATATCAGTGAATGCTACCAGATAGGTGGTAGCTTGGGAATAAGTATAGATCTCATCAATTGCTACCTGGATCCCAAGTCAAGTCAAAAACATACCCCTTCAAACTTATTAAAAGGTATCAGGCCTTGGAGGGATAAATGTACACACTAGTGTACATTAAAAGACTTGCAGAAGGGATAAGGGAGAACACGGAGGAGCGGGAAACTGATGAAGCCATTTGTAGCACTTGTATTCAAACAGCGATTTCTTGGGTATTTATTGAAAGCGTTGACTGTTGACTACATAGACTATTCTATCTCCACTAAGCAATGACTGCCTTCTTAACTCCACAAGAAAAAAAATGCATCAGAATCTTTTATTTTCATTTCAAACAGCAGGAATTTAAGGTACAGGCCTGTACCTTCATATTTAGAGCTGCAACAAAAATCTGGCGTTTAAAGTTTCCAGTTTCAAAACACAGATTCTGTGAAAGAATGAAAACACTGATGGTTAAGCAGCCATAGTCAGGTGAAAACTTTAATGATATTGGCCAGATTATATTCCAAGCAGCCTCTTTAAACAATCAGACATGATGCAGTCTTTCAAATAACATATGAAGTCCCAATCAGTGGAGACGGAATATTTCCAAAATTAAAAAATGGTGACATTCCAAAGCTGGTTTCACAAATTAAATCAATGCATCAGTGTAACTGTGGCATCTCATATTACTTTTGCTTTTTGTAAGTTATGACTCTAAAAGAAATACTCAAAAAGTTAGTACATGGTCATGTAATACAGTAATGTTATTATTTAATGAGAATTATTTTCAATATAAACTTATATCATGATTCCAACTTTGCACACAGAAGGGAAGGTAACATTAAGTGCTGAATATTCTTGGTGCCTAGATTATATTCTCATTCAATGTGGTAGAGGCTGTTTACCAAAATCTTGGTGCTTTTCTTCCTGAGCACACAGTTATGTTAATTTTCCAGACTTCCTTGTAGTTGGTTTTGATCATGTGACCCAGCTCTAGCCATGGTGTGCATATAAAAGTGATGTAAGCCATTTCTAGGCAAAGGCTTTTAAGAAATGGCAATTTTTTCTACATGCTGACTTTCCTTTTATAGGCTGAATGTAGATAATGGCAAGTGCTGGAGGGGAATGTGATGTTCAATGATTCATGGGTGTAAATGAGTATAGTGGATAAAGAGGATTGCAATTGTATGTGTCGCAGAAACATAGACACATAGGACTGTCATGGTGAGGGTTAGATCATGAGGACTATTTTTGTCTTACCAACATGTACTGGCTGTGGAGCTATGGAAGAGTTCTTAAAAAAAAAAAAAAAAAAAAGAAGCTACTTGTATTTAGAAAAATCAGTCCAGCAACATTAGAGAGGATGGACCAATAGCTCGGAAGTCTGGAGGTAGAGGGTCAAATAAGGAGATGATTGCACAAAGCTTTACGCAGAAGACAAGAACTTGGTCAATGAGAAAAAAGAGCAACTGAGCATTCAGGAAATGCCTCAGAAACACAATTCATAAGGCATGTGATTAGACGGATGTAGATAATGATGAAGAGAGATAAGTTTAAAATAATTCCTGTTTTGTGTGTGTGGTTTACTTTTGCCTTGAAGGCAGAGTGGATTATAATACCATTTACAAAGGAAGGGATTTTTTTAAAGGAGCATAATGTGGGGCAAAGCTGAGGAATGTGGTTCTGGATGTCAAAAATGTACGATGTTATCACAGATGTAGTAGGCAGTTATATATCTGTGCGTCTGGATTGCAAGAGAAGTCAGGGAGTGAACGGGATTTACAGACCATCAGCAGAATTAGGAGTAGAAATATTGAGCGAGGATGTGGCAAAGTACAAATGAAGAAAAGACAAGGCCAGAGAGACGAATGCTGAAGAGCACTGATTTCAGAATCAGGGGAAGTAAAGCCTGAAAGAATGAAGAATGTTATAGACGCAAGTGATTTGACAGATGTTGATGAGGAGAGAATTTCTGAGAAAAGAGAAAAAGTAGATACTGTTGTTTTGACTGTCAGGTCTCCCATTCTCCACGCTCCTTTCCTTCACTGCGAGTAGTGTTGGTCAGAGGGCTGGCCTATTCTCTGCGATGAAACCAAATGAGACCAGGTCCCTCCTTTTCCTACCCTGAGCCAATACAGATCTAGGCTGGGCCAGAGGGAACATTCTCTGTCATGACTTTCTGTTTTGAATGTAAACAGCAAGAAGGTAGGGAACAATGGAGAGTTAAACCACCTCAGTGACAATGTGGACAAGTCTGAACCTGTTATGCGCTCACAGGAGTAGTTCTTTCACCAAGTTCACCTGAGTAGATTTGTCCCTCCTAATTTTCCAGTTTCCTAATCGTTTTCCCAATAAATTCACTTTTACTTAAGACGGATAAGGTAGAGTTAAATGAGTGACACCTAAACACTCTATAATAGTTTCACTATATAAATAGAGTAGTAAACGTAGGTTCAGTAAAACTAAAATCACCCAGAATCATAGTTAATTATGATGTAGATGGGACTAGAATTTGTCTCTTAACTTCTAGGTTAATTTAAAAAATAATTTTAATTATGATAAAATACACAGAACATAAAATTTATCATTTCAGTCACTTTTAAGTGTAGAGTTCTGTAGTGTTAAGTACACTTACATTGTTTTGCATCTAATCTCTAGAACTCTTTTCCCCTTGGGCTAAGATACATTTGGTCATACTACTTGGGTAGGTACTTTTCTATATCCCCTCAGTATTCTTTCTCCCCTTTGCTTTTATGGTAAAAGGACTCCTCCAACCTCTGCAAGTTTAACCTGGGCACATGGCCACCCAATACAAATCTACTTTCCGAGTATTCCTTGTAGCTAGGTCTGGTGGATGGATGTGAGAGAATATGACTTGTGCAACCTCTAGATTGTATCCTTGAAAAGAAAGAGCAACCCTTCTTTTTTCCCTCCTATTGAAAGAAACGTGGACTATGGGCCAAGATGTTGAAGGCAATATGTAGAGACGAAGGCAGAAGAAGATTGAAGAACACCCTAACAACCGACAACTCATCAAGCAGAGAGCCCATGATAGCTCAGCCTATTATATGCTAAAAACAACAAAATCTTCCTATACCCTTTAAACCACTATTATTTTGGGTTCATCTGCTACAAAAGCTAAACTAATTGCACCTCATACAACCATACTGAACCTTACTTTCCTTACTCTTCTCAAGCCCCACAAGAAAAACGGAAATAGTTTAGGTTCTTTCCTTCTGAAATGTTGAATAGACAGACTCACATTTAGTAACTTTGAACTGAAAATCCAAGAATGACATTTACTTTATCTGGTTAGCAAAGTCAAGTTGATGGAGACACACATGCATATAATGCTACAATTGAGTGGATGGGGAAGCCGGGAGAAAATCTATTTTAGACAATGTGTTTGAAGTGAGACCTTGGTACCAAAGCTTACCAGATAAATAAAGAGGAAAAAAAAAAATCTCTTTTATTCAGGTTGATTTCCAGAAGATAAGTGTGTGCAGGTGGGGCGGGGGGCGAACAACAAGAATAATGCACAAACATTTAACGTATTCTTACACATGTGAAAACTAGGAATATTCACTCAGGAGCCAGTAGTTCCACCAGGTGGTAAAATGCTGGATAAATAATACAGAAAAGAACGTTTTGTATTTTAGCAAACCATGGAGAGCACTATAAACGTAATTCATTCTAATTCACAAAAGCCTATAATTCTTATGAAACACTCCTTTATATAAAGATGAATTATAACGCTTAACACTCTTCTTCTAGAGACTTCTTAGATAAATCAATCATGTACTACTTCAAATAACGACAACAAAGCTACTTAATTTTCCTCCAGTAAGGTCATTTAGTATATTCAGCATAGATGCTCAGTACCTTAAACTCTCTCATCAAGGAATCAGAAAGACTGTGGTACGAACTCTACCTCAACCACATGGTAGTACACGATTTTGAGAAAGCTACTCAGCTTTTCTGAGCCTCAGTTTCCTCACCTGAAATTTTAGATAATTATGTTTTTACTACAGGGTTGCTATGTTCGTTAGAGAATATAATTATGTAAAGTGTTCCATAAATAGTGCATACTGCTATTGTTTATTATTGTTATTACTATTTCTAAATGGTAATTTCATTATAATAAAGCTTGATAGTTGGAAGCACCCCCTTCATGTGTCTTTTGAAAAATTTTTCTTGGCCCTGGTGATGTTCTTGAATATGAACATTGAGTTTTAAATTAGAGAAATTACAATTCAAAAAATTTTAAGGAAATCTTTTACCTGAATTAAAATTAGGATGAATATTTTCTTAAAAGAGGAGAGAGAGAGAATGAATGAGAGAGAGACAGAGAAATAGAGAGAGAGAGAAAGAATTCAGTCATATATAAAAGTGCAGAAAACAAAAGAGTAAAAAATAAATTAAAATAGCAAAAAACTAAGATGTCGCCGGGCATGGTGGCCCATACCTGTAATCCTAGCACTTTGGGAGGCTGAGCTGGGAGGATTGTCTGAGCTCAGGAGTTCGAGACCAGCCTGGGCAATATGGCAAAACCCTGTCTCTACAAAAATACAAAAAATTAGCCAGACATGGTGGTGCATACCTGTAATACAAGCTACTCAGAAGGCTGAAGCAGGAGAATCACTTGAAGCTGGGAGGCAGAGGTTGCAGTGAGTAGGGATCGCACCACTGCACTCCAGCCTGGGTGACAGAGCAAGACTCTGTTTCCAAAAACAACAATAACACAACAACAACAGCAACAACTAAGATGTCTAGTATTTTGTTGGTGCTCAATAAATATTAAGTATCACTAGTGTGAAGTTTATTATTGAAAAACATTGCATCAACTTACATAGACCAAAAGCTTTTGGAAATACAAGGAACAATACACAGCATATTATTTTACCAAATTACTTGATAATACAGGTAAAAAATAAATAATGACATATAGAACCGAAGTAATACAACTTTTCTAATTGGATAAAATACACACACACACACACACACACACACACATGCACGCACACGCACACATTGGTCTTTAGACCCTTCAGAAAATAAAAATAATATATATATTTTAGGCAAGTATAGAACATGTACAAATTTTATTTGTCAAAAAGAATCTCCACTACTTCTAAAAAGCTAGATTTATATAGACTATGAATGCCAATGCAAAGAAAAAATAAATTAGTACTTCAAGCTAAAATTTAAAGGCCAAATTACGAAAAAAAAAAAAATTAAACTTTTGTGTCAAAAGGGACAAAAACATTATAATTACAAAAATATTTAGAAAATAGCAATAACAATGCTATGCATCTGTAACTGTGCATTGTGGCCAAAGATACACTTTGAGGAAAGTTCATAAACTTTCACTTTTTAATAAGAAAGAATTTTAAAAAACAAAGCAGATGTTTAACCCAGGGAGGGGGATTTGCTGAGATCCTAAATAGCTTTAATCAGATAATATTCACTTTAACCAGGTAATGTGTAGCCTGTATCAACTATCTTGAATTAAGATACATTGAGGTAACAAATGACTCAAAAATTATAGTGGTTTATAATAACAAAGGTTTATTTTGAGATGATTGCATATGCTCATCATGAATTGGCTGCAGCTCCATGCTTTCACACCCATCTCTAGGGTGATAGAGTAAGACCTTAGGGAGCTGGCTCATGGCACAGGGAAAAGAGAGCATGTTCATTCTTCTTCAAAGTTCTTCTCAGTTGTGGTACACGTGTTTTCTGCTCACATATCATAGCCAAAACTGACTTCAATCAACATAGTGTAAATGTATAATTCAATCACAGGAAAGGACAGCAAATGATTTGAATAGTAATGCAATCTTACCACCCTTCTCCCTGTTGGTCACAAATATTTTTTCCTTCCCTTCTGCATGTAAAATACACTCAGTTCATCCCTAAAGGACACAACACAAACGACTCCTCCAACCATAGTATCAGTCTTTAATAACAGAATTGTGATAGTTTATACCAGGTGTGAATAGGCCTCCATCTGGTTTGGAGATGCATGAACTAAAAAGAAATCAGGGGCAGGATAATCACAATAAACACACCCTCTTGGAAAGAGTGAGAGGTCATTGCAGTCACTGATGCATAACAATGTCGAAAGCCCTTTCAACAGAGCCAGGACTCTAAACTGTGGCACTGGAAAATATATCTTTAATAAGTTCTGGTTTTGACCCTGCAGTTAATGCCCAGTCCATTATTCTTCATGGATCTTGTCCACTTCTGTGAGGTCCTGCCTTTTCCATGTTCCCTCTTGACCACATATAAAACCTAGGAGAACACTTCCTCCTTGAGGACTGAGGGTCCTTGACCTGCTTCTTGGCTACAGAAACATGAGGGTCTGTGTATAATCTTCCTGATGTGTTAGTGAACAGAATATAAAATACTTTCTACCATAATACAATCTACCACACATACTTATTTTTGTTTCTGTTGAAACCTTCCATGGAAAAACAGTGTTACCAACTTGGGACCATATTGGATTTCCTTTCAAACATGTATTTCAGGTTCTAGGTTTTTTTGTTTAGCTTCGTTTTGGTCTCTACTTTTTTTTTTTTTTTTTTTAATGAGGCTCACAACTTGCCTCAGAGAGACATTCTTTTGGTTAATCAGCTTATTGTTTGATACGCCTATATAGTTATCTCGACTTGGGGCCATTAGTTCTCAATTGGGTCAGTAGTTTCTAGGAACTTATTCTGCATTTTTGCAGCTGTCCACCAGGTCAGAGGAAAATGAAATTTATCAAGGTATGATGGTTTTTCTTATCTCGCTGTAATGGCCTTAGAATATTTCACCTGCAATAAAAAAAAAATAGCTACCTATTGAGCTACTGTAGTCTTTTCCCCGAATTAATCTCAATACTAAATTCTGTTCCTCAAAAATAGAAAATATGAGTTAGGGTTTTAAAATTCTTTTAAGTATTTCTTTTACATTATGGTGTTTTCTTGAAGGTCATTGTGAGTTGCTTCATGGTTTCATGTTTCAATTTGGTTCCCATTTTACATTTTAGTTTCAAAATGGAAATATATTTATTCTCTTTTCCGGTTACTAAAGTAATACATGCTCATTGTTTAAAAAAAAAAAAAAAAAAAGCGCAAAATGAAATAAGCGAACTCTAACCTGATCACATCATCTGCTGGAAAGTGAGAATTTCCATTTGGACACCTCATATACGAAACAGAAGCAGCTGGATGGCACAATCCCAAAATGGGCTCCATATGTGTAGTAGATCATCTCCACCCACCTGTACTTATGCAACCAAATTCAGTTTATCACCAGCTAATCAGCAGCACTCAGAGACTTTGCTTTCTTAAGATGGGACAGAAACATGTGCAATGTTCTAGCTTTGCAAGACCTACTTCATTTTCTCTACCATGAACCTCATTCTCCGTGCCTAAGCTGTGTAATTGGGTTTTGTGTTTGGCAGTAGAATTATTTCACTCAGTGCTCAGCATTTGAAGTCTGAATCTTTTATTTTCTTTAGTAAGACATTTTTATGAGCTTCTTGCCAATTTTAATCTCTGCCTCTTGTTATTCGAGGATTTTTCCTATATTTTTATTTTCATCATTTTATGTGTTCATCTTTTAATTTTTTATTTGTAGGAGTACGATCCTTTCGTGAAATATGTTCAAGCTTTTATTTCAATTTATTTGTTTGCTGTGTATATTTTCATACATAATAATTTACATATTTATGGAGTGTATTAGTCCATTTTCATACTGCTATGAAGAAATACCCGAGACTGGGTAATTTATAAAGAAAAACAAATTTAACGGACTCACAGTTCTACATTGCTGGGAAGGCCTCATAATCATGGTGGAAGGCGAAAAAGAAGCAAAATCACATCTTACATGGCAGTAGGCAAGAGAGTGAGTGCAGGGACACTGCCCTTTACAAAACCATCAGATCTCATGATTACTCACTATCACAAGAACAGCACGGAAAAACCCTCCCCCATTATTCAATTACCTCCCACCAGTTCCCTCCCATGACATGTGGTAATTATGGAAGCCATAATTCTAGATGATATTTCGATGGGAACAGAGTGAAACCATACCATGAAGTAAATGTGGTATTTTGTTACATGCATAAAATGTGTAATGATCAAGCCAGCATATTTGACATGTCCAACACATTGAGTATTTATCATTTCCATGTGTTGAAAACAATTCAAGTCCTCTCTTATAGCTACTTCAAAATATAAAATACATTGTTGTTAACTATAGTCACTCTCATCTGCTGTCAAATAACAGAACTTATACCTTTTATCTGGTATGTTTGTATCTGTTAACCTACCTCTCTTTATACCCCCTTCCTATCCACCCATTCCAATCTTAGCCTCTAGTATCTATCATTCAACTTTATACCTTTATGAGATTAACTTTTTCTTAGCTCCTACAAAGAGTACATGTGATATTTGTCTTTCTATGCCTGAGTTAGTTCACCTAACATCATGGCCTCCAGTTCCATCCATATTGTAGCAAATGACATGATTTCATTATTTTTATGGTGGAATATTATTCTGTTGTATAGATATACCACATTTTCCTTATCTATTTGTCCATTGATGGACACTTATGTTGACTCTATATTTTCGCTATTGTGAATAGAACTGCAATAACTATGCTAGTGCGGGTATTCCTTTGTTATACTGATTTCTTTTCCTCTGGATAGATACCATGCTGGATTGCATGGTACTTCTATTTTTAGTTTGTTAAGAAATCTCCATACTGGCTGAACTAGTTTACATTCCCATCAACAGTGTGTAAGAGTTCCTTTTTCTCCACAGCCTTGCCAACATCTGTTATTTTTTATCATTTAGATAATCATTCTAACTGGGGTAAGATGGGTATCTTATTGTGGTTTATTTACATTTCCCTGATGATTAGTGATGTTGAGCATTTTTTCGTATACCTGCTAGCCATATGTATGTTTTCTTTTGAGAAATGTCCATTCATGTCTTTTGCCCATGTTTTAATGGGATTATTTGTTTTTATATTGTTCAATTGTTTGAATTCCTTGTATAATCTAGATATTAGTCCCTTGTCAGATCAATAGTTTTCAAGTATTTTCTACCATTCAACAGGTTGTCTCTTCACTGTTAATTGCTTTCTTTGCTGTGCAGAAGCTTTGTAGTTTAATATAGTCCCAGTTGTCTATTTTTGTTTCAGTTGTTTGCACTTTTGAAGTCTTAGCCATAAAATCATTGCCTGGACCAATGTGTTGAAGTGTTTTCCTCATGTTTTCTTCTAGTAGTTTTATAGTTTTGGGCGTTATATTTAAGTATTTAATCCATCTTCAGTTGATTTTTTATATGATGAGAGATAGGAGTCCAGTTTCATTCTTCTGCATATGGATATCCAATTTTCCCAGCACTATTTATTGAAAAGGGTATACATTCCCCAGTGTGTGTTCTTGGTACCTTTGTCAAAAATCAGTTGGCTCTAAACATGTGGATTTACATATACTGATCCATTGGTCTATTCTGTTTCATTGGTCTAATTTTAGATACATATGCTGTTTTCGTTACTATAACCTTATATTTTGAAGTCAGGTAGTATGATGCCTCCAGGTTTGTTCTTTTTGCTCAGGATTGCTTTGGTTATTCTGGCTCTCTTTTGGTTCTAAGTGAATTTTAGTATCATTTTTTCTATTTCTGTGAAAAATGACGTTGGCATTTTGATATGGATTTCACTGAATCTGTATATTGCTTTGGGCAATATGCTTATTTTAACAATATTGACTCTTCCAATCTATGAGCATGGGATGCCTTTCCATTTGTTTGTGTCCTCTTTAATTTCTTTCATCAGTGTTTTGTAGTTTTCCTTGTAGAGATCGTTCACCTCCTTGGTTAAGTTTATTCCCAGATTTTTTGTAGCTATTCTAAATGGTATTGCCTTCTTGGTTACTTTTTCACCTATTTCATTATTAGTGTCTAGAAATGCTACTGATTTTCGTATGTTGATTTTGTATCCTAGAACTTTACTAAATTTTTCTGTCACCTCTGAGAGTATTTTTGGTGAAGTCTTATGGTTGCTCTAAATATAAGATCCTGTCATCTGCAAAGAGGGACAATTTGACTTCCTGTTTTCCTATTTGAATGTATTAATTTCTTTCTCTTGCCTGATTGCTCTGACTAGGACTTCCAATACTATGCTGAATAGGAGTAGTGAAAGTACGCATCCTTGCCTTGTTGCAGTTCTTAGAGGAAAGGTTTTCAACTTTTGCCCGTTCAGTATAATGTTAGCTGTGGGTTTTTCATAGATGGCCTTCATTATTTTGAGATATAGTCCTTCTATGACTAGTTCATCAACACTTTTTATTATGAAGGAATGTTGAATGTTTGCAAACGCTTTCTCTGCATCTATTGAGATGATCATATGATTTTTGTCTTTCATTCTGTTGATGTGATGAATCGTATTTATTGATTCATGTATGCTATCTGTCCTTGTATCTCTGGTACAAATCCTGTTTTATCATGGTATATTATCTTTCTTATGTGCTGTTAATTCAATTTGCTAGTATTTTGTTAAGGATTTTTGCGTGTTCATCAGATATGTTGGCCTGTGTTTTGTTGTTGCGTCCTTGTCTGGTTTTAGTATCAGGGTAATGCTGACCTCATTGAATGAGTTATGAATTCATAGTCATATCACATGAATTCTTTTCCTGATCAATTTTTTGGAATAGCTTGAGGAGGATTGGTATTAGATCCCAGTATGTTTGGTAGAGTCTGACAGTGAATATATTCAGTCCTGGGCTTTTCTTCATTGGAAGACTTTTTATTACAAATTCAATCTTGCTACTCATTATTATTCTGTTCAGACTTTCTATTTCTTCCTGATTCAATCTTAGTAGGCTGTATGTTTCCAGGACGTTATCCATTTTCTCTAGGTTTCTCAGCTTGTCACTGCATAGTTATTCACAACGTTTCTGATTATCTTTCATATTTCAGTGGCATTAGTTGTAATGTCTCCTTTTTACTTCTTATTTCAGTCTTCTCTCTTTTGTTCTTGGTTATTCTAACTAGTGGTTTATCAACTTTGTTTATTTTTGAAGAACCAATCTTTTGTTTCATTGATTCTTTGTGTATATATATATTTTTAGTTTCCATTTCATTTAGTTCTGTTCTGGTCTTTATTCTTTCTCTCTTCCTGCTGTAACTTATTTCCTTCTCATTTTGGATTTGGTTTGTTCTTGCTTGTCTGGTTTCTTGAGGTGCATCTATTAGATAGTTTATTTGAAATTTTTCTAATATTTTTATGTAGACATTTATTGATATCAATTTCCCTTTTAGTACTGCTTTTGCTGTATCCAGGAGGTTTTGGTATGTTGTGTTTCCATTTTTCATTTGTTCAAAGAAATTTTTTTATTTCCATTTTAATTTCTTCATTGACTCAACTATAGTTCAGGAGTGTGTTATTTAATTTCCATGTATTTGTATTGTTTCCAAATTTCCTTTTAGTATTGATTTATAGTTTTATTCTATTGTGGCTTGAGAAAATAGTTGACATGATATATGTTTTAAAATTTGTTGAGACTTCTTTGTGGTCTAACAGACAGTCTGTCCTGGGAAACATTCTATGTGCTAAGGAGAAGAATGTGTATTCTGCCATTGTAGATAAAATGCTCTTTAAATGCCTGTTAGGTCTATTTGGTCTAAATGCCGGTTTAAATGCAATGTTTCTTTATTGATTATCTGTATAGATAATCTGACTAATGCTGAGAGTGGGGTGTTGACGTCCCTGTTATTGGATTGGAATCCATCTCTCTCTTTAAATCTAGTAATATTTGCTTTATAAATCTAGGTGCGACAGTGTTGGGTATATATAATTGTTATTTCCTCTCTCTGGTTTGCTCATTTTATCATTATATAATGATCTTGTCTTTTTTGGTTTTTTTAACTGTTTTTGGCTTAATGTCTGTTTTATCTAAGTATAGCCACTCCTGCTTGTTTTTGGTTTCTGTTTGTATGGAACAGCATTCTCCATCTTTTTACTTTCAGTCATTACATGTCTTTACAGGTAAAGTGCACATTTTGTAGGCAGCATATAGTTGAATCATGCTTTTTATCCATTCAGTCAGTCTATAGCTTTTAAGTGGAGAGTTTAATCCATTTATGTTCAAGATTATTATTGATATGTGAGATTTTGTTGCTGTCGTATTGTTTTCTGGTTGTTTTGTATAGTCTTTGTTCCTTTCCTTTTCTCTTATTGTTTGTTATTGTGGTTTGGCAGTTATTTGTGGATGTGTCATTTGAGTCCTTTCTCTTTCTCATTTGTGTGTTTGCTTTACCATTTTTATACTCTTATGTGTTTTTACAGTGGTAAATCTCATTATTTCACATCCAGGTTTAGGACTCCCTTGAACATTTTTTATAGGGCTGGTTTAGTGGTGATGAATTCTCTCAGCTTTTGCTTGTCTGGGAAAGACTATTTCTCCTTCATTTGTGAAAGATATTTTTGCTGGGTATAGTATCCTTGGCTGGCAGTTTTTTCCTTCCATTTCAGCACTTTATATCATCTCATTCTCTCGTGGCCTATAAGATTTCTAATAATAATCCCACTGTTAGTCAGTTGGGGGTTTCCTTATAGGTGACTAGATGCTTGCCTCTTGCTGATTTTAGCATTCTCTCTTTGTCATCGACTTTAGACATCTTATCTGTAAAGTGCTGTGAAGACCTTTTTGTATCGTATCTGTTTGGGTATCATTGGGCCTCCTGTATCTGGATGTCTAAATCTCTTGTTAGACTTGCAAAATTTTCTTCTATTATTTCATTAAATAGGTTTTTGTATCCTTTTGTTTTCTCTTCACCTTCTGGGATACCAATAATTCATGTATTTAGTTGCTTTATGGTGTTCCACATATCATGAAGGCTTTATTCATTCCTTTTTTATTCTTTTTTTAAGAATTTTTGTCTGAGTAGGTTATTTCAAAAGACCTACATTCAAGTTCTGAGATTCTGTCTTCTTTTTTATCTAGTCTATTGTTGGAGCTTTTGAATGTATTTTGTCATTGAGTCAATGAATTATTCAGTTGCAGAATTTGGTTCTTTTTTGTGATATCTATCTCTTTGGTAAATCTCACATTCATATTCTGAATTCTTTTTGTACTTTTTTTTTTTTTTTTTTGAGATAGAGTTTCTCTCTTGTTGCCCAGGCTGGAGTGCAATGGCACAATCTTGGCTTACTGCAACCTCCGCCTCCTGGGTTGAAGCGATTCTCCTGTCTCAGCCTCCCAAGTAGCTGGGATTATAATCCCGCCACCACACCTGGCTAATTTTTGTATTTTTAGTAGAGACCAGGTTTCATCATATTGGTTAGGCAGGTCTCAAACTCCTGACCTCAGGTGATTCATCCACCTCAGCCTCCCAAAGTGCTGGGATTACAGGTGTGAACCACTCTATCTGGCCTGTACTGTTTTTAAAGTTCTTTTGTATCTCTCACTGAGCTTCCTTAAAATCAATAATTTGAATTCTTTTTCCAGGATTTTGTGGATTTATTTTTGATTGGGATGTGTTTCTGGAAAATTATTGTGTTCCTTTGGATGTGTCATATTTTTTGCTTTTTCATTTTTCTTGTATCCTTATGTTGATATCTATGCATCTGGCATGTAAGTCACTTCTTCCAGTTTTCTGAATTTGCTTTTGTAAGGAAGGACTTTTTCCTAAGGATGAATCTATGGTGTTAGTTGGCTAAGGCACTTTGGCTTTGATTCTTGGTGTATGCAGGAGAGTTTTTGCTGCGTGATTTGTTTGTCTGTAAACAGCATCAGTGGTATTTGATATTTCCTTGGTGGCTTAGAGTGCAGTTATTAGTAGATGCTGTGTGCGGTTTTCCTGGGAACTGGGATGCCAGATACGTCAGCCTTTGGGCCCCAGTGGTGGGCTGGGTGGGTAGAATGTGCCTGTCTTAAAAGAGAAGCTGGCATGGCATGGGCAATGGCACTGGCAGTTGTAGGGCAACCCTCTGGTTCCTGATCACTGTGTGCTGGTGCTGGCAGTGGCTGCAATGGCTGAGCAAGTCAGTCTCCAGGCCCACAGGTGGCAGTGCAACTAGGTGCCAGCTATGGTGATAGTGGCCCAGTGATTAGGCCCAACCTCAGGTCCCTGGGAGGAGTGTTCAGGTACCATTGGTGGTGGACTGGGCTGGGCAATCCCCCGGTCCCAGAACTGTGTGTTGTTCCGTCATGGCAGGGGAAGGAGGGATGAAGCTGGGGCAGGCTGTCTTGCCCTCAGGCCCCTTGATAATGTGTATAGGAACTGGCCATGGTATGTAGGGGTAGGGTAATTCCTAGGCAATCAGTGGAATGTTCAGGTAGGGGGTGGCAGTGACCATGCTGCTGCTGTGCCACTGGGGGGCAGTGCTATCTTCATTGATGCCATCCTAGACTGGCAGGTGGGGAGTGTGCATGCTACTCATGCCTCAGCCCTGGGTGTGGTGGCCTGCAGTTACTCATGCCTAAACCAGCTCTTCTCTTGCACCTCAGCCTCAGTGCTGCTGGGCTTCAGGATAGTGTGCAGCCTGTTGGGGATGGAGTTCTAAAATGGCACCTTGCCATTGCTGCTTAGGTCTTAAAGAATGTGAGGGACCCAGCACAAGCTTTCCTCCCTGGCACGGTGCTTGTGGTACTATTTCTTGTCAGCTCCCTACATTAGTTTCAGGGCCTGTGAGGGTTGAGGGGCTCTTCCATGGCTAGGATTGAAGGAATCCAAGGTGAGAATGTGGACTGCTGATCCCAGCTAATCCCAGCCAAGTAGGCTGCCTTGCTTCTTTCTCCTTCCTTGCTTTAGGTATTGCCTGTCACTTATATGTTGAATTCCAGTGTTTTCTCTTGGATGATCTATTTAAAGTGTGATTATCTACTTGCTATTTTGGTTCTTCTTAGTGGAGGAAGCAAGTATAAAATGCCCCTAGTTAGCCAACTTGGAGCCTCTTATTGTGTACTTTTTTTACATAAAAGCTCAACTTTGAAAAAATAGTTAAAACTGCCAATTCTTTCCAAAGTATACTATTTTTTTTTGTATTTTTCTTTTTTTCAACTTTAAGGAAAATGTTTTGAAAATTTGCGCTTAGTATACCTGAAATTCCATTTAATTTATAATTTTCACTTTATATGTGTGGTTGTAACTGGAATTGGTATAGGGAGGTTTATAATTTTTACATTTTCTTTGCCAAATATACCCTGTATTGATGTAAAATGACCCTCTAAGACAAGGACATCCTTTACGTGTTACACTGAATTCTACTTTGCTTAATATTAATTAAACAACATGGTTTCCTTGATCAGCACTTATTAAACCTATTTTAATCTGTACTTTAATGTTTAGTGGTACAGCTTTGTATCCATTTTTGATGTATGCCATTGTCAGCAGATAGTGGGATTTTGGTTTGATCAAATATAAATCTTGACTTTTAATGTGGTATTTTAATCAATTAATTTTTTTACAAAATAAATATTTGCTTTTAACTATCATTTTATCTGTGAGATCTATTTTATGCTTCCTCATTTTTTCACTTTTTTCTGACTTTTGCTATCAAAACTGTATTTCCATATTTCCAATTGTCCAAGCTTTGTAAAGATAGCTTCTGATTTTTAATTCCATTAATAGTTATAATTAACAATTTCAAAATAATATTTAATCTCTATTTCTCTAATTTTCAAAACCTTAGAAAAACAACAAATTTTGAGTTTTTTTCCCACCCCACATAAATCAAAGTTCAGTACACTTTTTCAGATATACCTCACTTTTCAGTCTTTCTTAGTATAAGATTTTAGATACCCATTATTGTAGTATATGTATACACACTATATATATCTACAGTTATAAATACTATATATAGACACATTATATATACTATCTTACTATGGACATATACCAATTGTATTTCTGATTTTGAAAATACTTATTGACAATTACCATTATTTAATAGCTAGTTTTCAATAACATTGTAATGCTTTACACTTACTGTTACAGTTAATTGGCAGTACTTACTACTTTTTGTATCCATCCTTTTTCTTGAGTGTTGTTTCTTTACTAAGTTATTTTTAAAATATCAATTTTTTCCAAGAAGGGCATATGTGGGGTGTATTTTAAGAACTCTTGAGTATCTAAGAATGTCTTAACTCTATATAAAATCATTGAGTCAGAATATTTTCTCCAAACTCAGTAGATATTCATTTACAGATATCTGCCATTTAGTGTTGTGGAAGAGAAGTCTGATCTATTTTTATTTTTGTTCTCTTAAGTAACTTTTAGATAGAATGTTTATTATCAGCACATAACTCTTTTTTATTTATTTTATATATAATAATTTTTGTATCAACATAACATATAGGTAGTTTTAAAATGATGACAAGGTATGTCAGCTACCTATTTCAGCATTTTAAAATTACCCCCAAATTTGGGGGCTTAAAAAAAACAGACATTTGTTATCACTTCTATGGGTCAGAATGCAGTAGAGGCTTAGCTGAGTAATTTTGACTTAGCATCTCTGATGAGGCTGCAGTCAAGGTATTGGCTAGAGCTATAGTCATCTGAAGGCCTGCATGGAGCTGATGGTTCACTCACATTGGCTATTGGCTGGAGGCCTCAGTTTCTTGCTGGTTCTCATCTGGATGCTTTTGTTCCTTACCACATAGAACTATTTTATAAAGCAGCAGACTCCCCTCAAAGCAAGTGGAGAGAGACAGAGAGAGAGAGAGAGAAAGCTGTGGGTTCTTTTATGCTCTAGTCTGTAAGTCACACACTGTCATTTCCAGAAGCAAGTTAGAAGCAAGTCACTACTAAATCTGGTCCATTCTCAAGGGAAGAGAAACTAAGCTCTTGAAGGGAAAAATATAAAAGAATGTGTGGCCATGTCTTCTTAAAGCGTCACACAGAATAAGTTCAGTTGTGGGTATGAATTCATTGAATTTTTTTCCCTGCAAATTATTAGCTCATGAAATCTTCTCTTTCTTTAGTTTGAAAGGCTGTTTTCAATAATGTTTTTGGTGTTTTTTTCTATTGTATTTGCTTAAGATTTTCTTCATGAATTCTAATTATTCTAATTATCATCTTTCTGTTCTTTATAGTTATATCTTTTCTGTAACTTTCATATCTGTGTTCTTTTCCTCTAAAATCTGATAAAGGATCCCAAGTTTGTGCTCTACGCCAATTCTGCCCTTTCTGACCTCAAATATCATTTTAAATTCCCTGTTGCATTTTTAAATTTATCTGCAATATATTCACATCTCATCCACATCTCTTTTTCCCTAACACTTTTAACCTTTTTGTGTCAACTTGTTGGCTTTCTTTCTGAATTATTCTCACCATGCATATTTCAGCTCTTCTTCATCAAAGTAATTTTTCCTTGTATGAATTAAAGATGCCAAAGAGTTTCATGATTTTCTTCTGAACTAGAAGTTGATAATTTTTACAGTCACACTTGTCATTTGAACCCTCCAGATTGGCATTATTTTCTATAGGCCAACTGGTGCTTTCTTTTCACTTTCTTTATAATCTTGTCATATGTCAACACATAAGATGTATGGGTTCCTTGGTTCTGTCCACTTGCAAACAGATGGTAAAATTCCTTATTCACCATAACAACTAAAGGGCAGGTTGATGAGCTTACTCCAAGTTCAATATCTACTTCCTAGAAGGTGCTTATCTATTGTAGCTTTACTTTATTGATATGGCATCTTCTGCTGCTACTGTCTGGCTTTATGATACTGTGAACAGGTAGAATGACCAGAACACAGCACTTTTCGATGCACATTTCCCAGCATTCTTCCTATCTCTGCCCCTAACTTTACAGATTTCTTTATGGGGCTACATATCCTAGGATCGGAGGTATTACCACCAGCATCCCATTTGTTTCATCAGTTGCATCTTGGGTATAGCTGTTTATGTAGAAGTGTACAAAAAAAGAGGTATTGAAAGGAAAGAGTGGCACTCTTACGAAGAAACAGCTGTATTGCAAAGAATAGCTTCTAATGTTCCATTTAGTGAAGATCTTGAATTCCGAGTAGGAGAAAGAGAGTGGGAATGCATATAGAGTCTATTTTTCTTCTCAGAGGGCTTTTGTATTAAATACAGGAGATAAAGGTTGGGCATCTCATGAGGTAAAACTTATTTTGTTTCTTGCCCAGTTTTTTTTTTTTTTTTTTTTTTTTTTTTTTGCTTTGTAATTAGTAGTCCTTTAAGAGTGTGAATAAATCAAAATTTTTAGAGTTTCTATGAGCTTTCATTATTTTCTGGTCTTTATAGTTGTTTTAGTTGGAAATTAGTTAAAGCTGTATTTTCGTGATCAGCCAGAATGGAATTTTAACCTGGAACTATCTCATGGCATTATTTACATTAAATACTTTGAATGCCCAACAAGAGAGGATAAACCAAATAAATTAAAGCATCTCTTTGCGAAAGAACACTTTGTAGTCATTAGAAATCATACTGCTGAAGCATATTTAGTGGTATAGGAAAATACTCACAATTTATCATTTGGTGAAAAAAAATTACAGAACAGTATGTACAACGTGGTTCCAATTTCATAACGTGAAAAAGGAGAAGAAAAGAGGCAGGAGAGATATATAACATTCACAGAGGTTGTCTGGAGTGCGGGGTTTGTGGTAATCTTCATGTGTCATTTTGAACTTTTTTTCTTTAAAATTTTAAAAATTGATATATTTTTAAAACATTTTTTATTAACATATGCATTACTTATCCAAATAATTCTATTTAAATTATCAGTGTATATCTGCAAGTGAATTCATTTGTAAAGGTGTTATCTTCTCTAAGTATTAATTATATATAGTGGTTTGGGAGTCAAAAGGGAAATACATTCCTAGGTATAGAGAGGAATTTCTATGTCCAGTTAAGAGCAAACATATGAGAATCACAGTGTTCTATATTTAACGTAACACTAATGAAATACAGATTTATTGTCTTTTAAAGTAATTGATATATAAATATTCTAATGTGTGCATGCACCCACACATGTGTGTGCGTCTTCTAAAATTGATTTGAGGGTATTCAATGACCACCTTATTAGGATACTGGTATCCTATAGCTGTAATAAGGCAACATCTGGCCACAATAAGAAAGACTAATCAATAGCCACAGTATAGTCCCTGGACCAGCAGCAACAACATCACTTGGGCTCATATTACAAACGCAAGTCCTCAAGCTTCACCCTAGACCTACTGAATCAGAAACTCTGTGCTTTAACAAGCCCTCCAGATGATTCTAATACGTGTCAATCTGACAGACACTGCCATGGTCATGGTAATGTGAACACTATCAAAAGAGCAAAAGCCTTTTACAGGTGTGGTCACGAAGAAACAAGAACACCTTACGGCAGAAAGCTGATACTCAGCTAGATGACTATTCAAAAGACATTACTGACTGTGAGTGCCAGATTGAACAACAGGAAAGTGAGAACTTGATCTTATTTCCTCTGTAGTTCTGGTAAGCCACATGTATTTATTGTGGAAAATAAAGAACAAAAAATACAATGTGTATTATAAAGTTCTTGTGAGCCCATCACTTTAATTTGTATACCAATCATAATGTAAGAAATAGCGGGGGCCCAGAAGTATGTTGCCCTGTGCTTCACTAGAAATGATTTGCCAGCACTCCTGCCCTGTGGAAGAAAGGTGCTTATGTCAAGGAGCCACATCTAAGGTCATTTGTTGGACCGCACTGCTTAGTGTTGGAAAGATTGAAGGTATGAGAGCTGAGACCTTAAAGCAGGATAGATGTTCCTAGTCTCCCTTTCTTCTTTCTTCTTAACCTGTGGTTGGCATGGCAGAGGGGCCCTGGGCTACCTCACATTTGGGAAGAGGCAATCTTTATGGTGAAGCCTGAGCTAAAAAGGTTACGTGCATCTGCTATAGACTTTAGAAAGAAAATCTCTTTCTTCCACTTCCTTATTTGTGATGTCCTTTGCTAGCTAGTGGGCTATAGATGATGTATGTGACTGGGATGTGGATGTAGGTCCAGGTGAAAGGGGCCAAAAAGGGCACTTGCCTTAGGGTTACAGGTAATTCTGGTACTGGGAGTCTTCATCTCTTTAATAGGTTTTCCAGATTTAGAAAAAAACAAAACAAACAACAAAACCCCAATGCCCAGTGAAAGGTGAATTTTAAATAAACAACAAATAATTCTTTAGTATAAATATGTCCCATGCAGTATTTAGGACTTCCTATATATTATAACTATAGAGTATGAGTTTTTCTTATATAAAACATAAGCAATATTTTATATGTATAATATGTTATTTTAGTATAATTACAATTTCATAATTATGCTTGCATATCCTGTGTCATTAGATTGGATATTTTTTGGGGGGTGGACTATACATTATACCGCTAGCATGCAATATTTGGGACATACTAATACCACTTATTTGTTGTTCATCTGAAATTTGAATTAATGGGGTGTCCTGTATTTTATCTGGCAGCCCTACAAGGTACACTTTGCTCACTGGGAGACTCCATTAGGATTGAGACAAAAGCCTTATGAGAAAAAAATACATTTAACCTGAATATTCATCTTCCTTCAGGAATGTGGCCTAGTAATAGGCAGATGGCTAGAGATTTGAGTGTTTAGTGCTCCTGTAACCCAAAAACCCTGAAGCTATCTTAATACGATTCAACCAGTAGTGGAATACCCAACCAGCTATAGATTTAAAGTCATTTTTTTTCTTGAGTAATTTCCTAATTTCTCATGAATGTTGACCCTCAAGGAGGTGAGGTTGGGGTGGAGCTAGTTCTTTTTCATGACCCATTATCAATTTCTTGTGATAAATATATTTTTTTGGTCCACTAACTGAAGAAAATACAACCATAGTTCTTCTGCATACAATTTCCAAGTAGAAGTAACAGCATTGCTGATAAATGGGTCCATCACTAGGACTAGTAGTCAAATTCAGCCAGGAGCTCAGGAAAGCAATTGTGATTTAGACTTGATTTTTACATTCCTATGTCCGTGACTGTTTACCTAAAACAAACAACAGCAAAAAAGAGTTTCAAAAAAGAAAAATGACATTTTATGAAAAAAAAAATCAAGTCCAAAGCTCATCAAAGAAGGCTAAAGGAATTTATTTCATGTTCTCCAACTTGGCCTATTTGTCAGTTTGGAGGCACAGTTCTATGCAAAGGTTTTGTGTACTGCTGGTTTTCAGCTGGGGAAGTTGTGTATGAGCTATTGCTCCTCTCCCAGGTGAGAACAGGTGTACACCACTTTAAATTTCCCGTGGATCTGATTGCATCATTTGTTATATTATCCAACATAATGACATGAAATACGTAAATAATAAAATGCCAGTTGCCTGCTGAAAATTTAAAGTGGCAGATCCTCTTTCTTCCGCTGGAGAGGCTGCTATCTGTTGATGGAGCTTTCACCACTGAAAAATGATAATCAAGCCGAAGGGAGCCACAGGGAAAAACTTATTCCTCTGGGTGATAAAATGAATACAAAAAGGAACAGCAGGACATTGCCCCATCTCCACTCCACACAACTCGAATATCTTCCTGCAGTTATATGCTTGACAGAACAGGTTAACTTTAAAGAATGCATTTAAATTGTAAGACTGTGGAAGGGAGTATATGCAAAGGTTAAATGCTCTGCTCTAAAGAAAGGGTAAAAGAAGTTGCAGCCTTTTCCACTGTTTGTTTGTTTACATATATATGGTTCCTTTGGCTTGCTTTTTTATCCAAGCGTCAATTTGATAGTTAAGTGTTCATTTTGGGTAGAATCTATAGTTCCAGGGTTGGGGTGCAGCAACATAATATGTTGATTAAAGTACTTCCCACAGATTTGGGAATACAAGGTAAAACTCTTCCAAGTTGATTCTACATACTGTTTGTTTTGCTACCTAAGTTCTTTAAAAGTCCAAAAAATTTCCCTAAACTTGGGTAACATTATCATCAGATTCCCATCTGTAGCATTAACAAAATGGGCCAGGCACGGCAGCTCATGCCTGTAATCTTAACAATTTGGGAGGCTGAGGCAGGAGGACTGCTTGAGCTTGGGAGTTCAAGACAAGCCTGGTCAACAGAGTGAGACCCTGCAATGTAAAAATTGCATTTTTAACTAATCTTAGCTAATTTTTTAAAAAATTAGCTAAGTGTGGTGGCACACACCTGTAGTTTCAGCTCTTCAGGAGGCTGAGGTGGGGCAATGACTTGAGCGCAAGAGGTTGAGGCTGCAGTGAGCTATGATTGGGCTGTTGCACTCTAGCCTGGGCAGCAGAACGAGGCCCTGTCTCAAACAAAAAACCAGAATGAACCACCAACTTTTATTCAGTTGCATTCAACACAAACATACAAACCATCCGTTTGAGAAGTTTTGTGTGAAGTGCAAGGAGTATGATCACAGTTGAGTGAATAAAACAGTTTCTGCTCCCAAAGGCCTTACAGCCCTGTCGATCATTCTAATATGAATTCAGGATTTCAAATCTATGATGTAATTTGCAGCCAAGAGATAAAGAAGCTTCATAAAACTATCATTATTCACCTCTGGCTTTCTTTTAAAAAGAGCAAAAGATATAATTTTCAGCTAGTGTTTAAACCATTGGTACAGAAATGACGAAGTCTAACTCAGCAAATGTCTCTAGATGCTAATACCAGGTCAAGAATTGTAAGGGATAAACATACATATGGAATATGAAAATAAATAACCCATTAACAAAGCAATGTTTGTCCTAACCAATACTGTTGGGCTTTTGTTCTGGACCAGAAAAAAAATAGGTATACAAAATATATTCTGGAGACCCTACAGGAGACAGAAACAGTGTGGTGCAGGACTTAACGGGGGATTTGGCTATGGAGCAATTGCTGGTGTGTTGGATAAGGAATGGATGCCAGCACTGTACACAGTTATGAGAATTGCCAGCTCAAAGTATTAGCTGCTTATGAATTAAGAATGCATTTTGATGTACCTCTGCTAATTTGCCTAAAGGAATGAGAGTGAGGGCCATAGGAATAGAAAAAGCTTCCAGATTGGTGAGATACTGATGACCTCAACTCTATGTCAGTTGTAGTTGAATATGTATGTGGGAGGAGAAAACATTATGTATTTATATTGTTACCATTCTGGGCAGTGTTTTGGATGGTGCACCATCTGACTATAACTATTCTGACTTAAAACTTGTCATTTACAACAAAAGTGAAAATGAGGTTTTAAGATATTTATTCAGAACTATCATGATGTCTTATGTGCTTTTCTTCGTATACGTTAGCATCCCTTCTATGCTCTGTTTACCCTTCCCATCCCTCCACTTTTAACTTACTCCTTCCTCTAGGTAGGAGAGTAAAAATGTATGATGAACTGTTGATGGCTTAAAAGTGGAAATCTGTATTAATGAAGTGTAAATGGTATTTCTCCTAAAATTGAATGGTTACACCAAGTTTCATTATGATTATATATGTACATGTCTTATCTCACTTATATTTGTATTTGAGGACAATTACTTTATACCTCCATGACCCCTCTACTATACCTTAAGCAGAATAGAGGCTCACTAAGTGTTTACTGGATAAATAAATAAATGAATAATTCTAGAGAATCATTCACAGTCCTATTGCAAAAGAATACATAATACCATATGCTTCTATGGATTGGAGATTTTTTTAAAAAACAACAATTAAGGAACAAAAGTACCAAAATTTGTGCACCCACAGCAAATAGTGCTTTCTAGTTCCAAACTTGCCTAATTAATCACTGTTGTTATTATAACAGATCTCAATCTTACCATCAACATGGTAGAGCATCAACTCAAGTTTGTAGAATGAGCTGGTCTTTTTCCTCAAGTCCTGGCTTCATTTGATCATAGTCCTTCTATTCAAAGAGTTCACATTTCACAGTACAATTAGAGCTCTATATAACTAGTTCTGATATGCTTGGATAGTAGAGGCCAGACACTAGAAAATAAAATAGTTAAGCTATGGTGCTTGGAATCAGATGTTCATAGATTTGAATCTCAGCTCTGCTAATTGCTAGCAACTTGACCTTGGCTTTAATTTCCCTTGTTTGTAAATGAGACAAAATAATTGTGAGAATTAAGTTAGATAGGCGTATAGAGTACATGACACACAGTAAAAGCCTTTATGGGTTAATGTTATAGAATATTGGGAAAGATATGATCAATTTTTCTGATGAAAATTGGATGTAAATTTTAGGCAAGGCCTTAAAGGATGAGCAGGGATTTGTTTTATTTTATTTTGTTTTAGACATAGAAATAAGAGAACAAGACTCCAGACACAGGAAACCATGCAAGCAAAGGCACTCAGGTTAGAAAATATATATGTTCAGAGGTCAAAAGGCCATCCACATACAGTGCCTATAACACAGTGAAGAGTACACAGGGATGGCCGGGAGGATATTCAAAGCCATGGCTTGCTCATAGCATAGATAATGCTTAGAATTTATCTCCTGACTTTCAATGAATGAGTTCTTTAATAAATACCAGTCTTCCTGAACCTAAAATTTAAATTTCCAACAGTTTTTAGTATCGCCAAGGAAGTTTAAATTCAGTCAACGCAGATTGCTGGGTAGAGGATCTTTATTCAACCCCCTGAAAGCCAAGAGCCTACCTGTTCTGGGTGAATATTAAAGCCTTCTCAGCATGCGCCGACAATGAGGACAGATGTTGCCGCCAATATTTTTAGACAGAATTCAGAGACCTGCTAAGAATTCTGAGCAGCTGAGCATTTCACTCTCCATATAGGCTATTAGTCATCCCACAGACATATCTTTAAATGCCCTAGTATGAAGTTTGCTCATCTTGATCCTGCAATTCCAACATCAGCTGTTTGTGGATGGTTACTTAGTAATTGTGATTTAAAGAAGTGCAGTGGGGTCCATTTAGAGTGGACCAACCTATTTATAGACAGGAAGCCCAGAATTACTGCCATGCTTTGGGAAAATTATAGTGCTACTTATAATGACTTCTTACTTTCCATTACATTTGGCTTGGGGAAAATAACAACTGTAAGTTTTTAACTTGGTTTTTTTAATTCTCTATGTAGGAGTGCAGTGATTAGCATAAAATGTTCAATGGTATATAGATGCTTAGCATAGTAGGTGTTCCATGGCATATGACAGGCATATTTTCAATAAACATTTGTTGAATAAATGAATGAATGAATAAAATCGGCTGATCTATACTTTTAAACTGTATCTCAGGATGTGTGAATCATTGGTTAAAGATGACACCTATGGTTATGCTACTCCATGGAAAAATGAATCACGATACGTTCTAGAGAGATTCATGGGTTGGTGTCAGTTTACTGACCTTGAACTACTCATCTAACTTCTTTTATTTCCTCTTCAGAAAAAAGAACGATTTGAACTCAATGGCAACTCATATCCCTTGTAGCT
This sequence comes from Chlorocebus sabaeus, assembly GCF_047675955.1. Classification (NCBI taxonomy): domain Eukaryota; kingdom Metazoa; phylum Chordata; class Mammalia; order Primates; family Cercopithecidae; genus Chlorocebus; species Chlorocebus sabaeus. The sequence goes on along the minus strand of NC_132918.1, from coordinate 63,730,782 downwards.
CCAAAACCCTATGATCCAAATTCTGGTTTGGCTGACACCAGAAGACATAAAATAGTCCCCTGTAACACTGTCCAAAGTTGAATTATTTTGTTTCACATGTGAAGCATTGCAATCCATCTTAATTTTTTAACAAAAATAATGTTTCCTTTCATGGTTTGCTGCCTTATTTGAATTTTTTCTTTTACATTCCCCTTGCGCTTAGTACATATTTTTCTTATACTGAGTCATTTTTAATTCTGATGTTTCCCTCTCTAGCCAGGGAATCCTGAGAGGCAGAGTCCATGCCTTATTCATCTTTGTATGCTGTAAGCACCTAGCACAATGCCATGCATAGCGGAATCCCTTTTTTACAATCCCAGTGTTATTTGTTTAGCAGTCATCCTGGAATAATGGTTCCACCCTAATTTGTGGGTTTAATAAAATGCAGCTGCTGCAGCAGCCAACCCATTTTCTCTCTCCCTCCTTCATCAGGTTCCAGCCACGTGGCTGCCTTTCGAGTCCTCAAAAATGCCAGTTTGTTCTGGCTTCTGGGACTATGTCCTGTCTGACATGCTTTTTCCTGAGGTCCTCATTCAGGCTTCAGGACTAAAGGCACCAACTCAGAGAAAAATTTCCTGGCCACCCACTCTAGGTTGCCACTCAGCAAATGTTGCCTCTTCCTTATCACTCCACTACCTGAAATGACCATCACTTAAAAACTTATCATGTTTGTCCTTCCCACTAGAATATAAGACTCACAAAAGCAAAAGAGTATGTCTGTCTTGTTTCTCATTCTATTGTTAAAGATTTGTGAAATAACTTGAGTGCCATCTTCCTCCCTAGCAACACCAGGTCCCAATCACCTGCTGCTCCTTTTCTCACCCTCTTTTCACTGCTCCGCATCACCCTTTATGGCACACCTTTGCCTATGGCACACCTTGGTCAAGGACCATTACTCAACACTTCCATGAAATATCATTCACCATGTTTTCTTTTTGCTACCTTCAGCACTATCAACCAGAGACTTTCTTACATCGGCCCCATTTTATGACTAAAAATAGAAAATGTAATCTGTAAGCAAGTACAGATTTTGTCAGCGAACAGAGAAAAATTCTTTGAAATTTTAATGCGATGTTACTGCTAGACATTACATGATTATAATAATGGGAATGGAGTTGAAGGCATACCGGAACCTTGCCAGTTTATGGAATAAGAGCATGCTAATAATAATTGTTATAAGACTTCATTAGCACTGATACTATCTTGGGTTCTATATATAGAGGAAAGAAAAATAAATAGCTCATCATAAGGAAAGCAAATAAACTAATATTTAAAAAATAACTATAGTTTAGTGACATAAGATATTATTTTGTATGTATTTTCAGAACAGTTTTCGGAACAATGAAATCCCTCACAGAACAGTTGCCTACAGAAAGCCCTGTTAAATAACTTATAGGCAGAAGAGTAGGTGGAAGCAGTTTCAGACATAATCCTGCTGCAGTTGCAAACTTTCCCTGAGGTTGCTGTGGCAGCCATTGGACTGTTGCTTCTCAGTTTATTTTCCACCCTTCCCTTGCTCTGCAGTGTATCACAAAAGGACTGAGACATAGATTTCCCAGTTCCTTTGCCAACTGACTTTCAGTCAGATTCTATCAATGGGAGTTTCTGGCAGGAAACTGGATGTGAAAGGAGGGTAAAATCCATTGCATTTCTTCCCGTTTCTTTGCTTTTGGCTGTATCTCCAGCAGTGGCTGTCTTTCCTGCCTGGATCCAGCTCTCTGGAGGGAAGCCCTGGCACCTGAACTTGGGCTACACCACCTCTTCCACTTGTCCTTCCAGTGTTAGAGACGAGAACAACTTTTTGCTGTTGTTACTATCTCAGCTGTCTAGGCATCTTCTATCTTCCTTTTTGTTCTTCCAATATCTTTCTAATTACGTCCTCTAAACATAAACTTCCCTCTATTAGATGATCTGGAGTGAGTTCTCTTGTCCTGAGTAAATATTGATGAATACAATAGTTTAGTAGTCAGTTCCAAAACTACTAGGCTATTGTATCAATTTAAATTTTCAAATTTAAATTTATGAACCCATGGTCTTTATAAAGACCTTAAGAAAGAGAAAAATGATCTCCACTAACTTGGACCATATTCTCTTCAAGTACTTTATACAATGCTTAGTCTCTATTGAAAAGAAAGTAATTGAAGTTTAAGAATGAAGGATAATTCATACATAATAATAATGAAAGCATGATTTAAATATAATAATGGGAACTTTAGCTTTTAAAAGACCCACTTAAGCATCTAATTAATAAAGGAACAAGGAAGGGCAATAGAAGGTTTTCAACACAAAGTGATCCGACTGAGAGCAAAAACAAAAATAGCTTTCTCAGAAGCCAAGAATATTTGCCTGTTAAAAGGACATGGACATCTTGAAACTCATTTTACCGAATTTGAGAGTAAGATAACTGGAAAATCAAATGACATGCAACAAAACACTTCTAGAGAAAAGTTATAAAACTCTATACAATATGTAGGGAAGGTAAACAAGAAGGGATTCAAAGGTTTTACTAATGACCCCATCCAAAAGAGTATTCATGATACTGAGACACAAGGCTTGTGTTCTAACAGTAGACACAAGCTGTAATGGCAGACGGGGACAGGAATATTGTTAGAAAACTGGAAACAAACTAGACAAAACATTATTTTAGAAGTCTAATATACCTAACCCAAATAATGTAAGACATAAAGCTTCATTCCTTTCATGAAGATACAGCAGATTTGGCAGTTTTTATATCACCTACCATGGAATTTTCTCATTTTCAGACTACACTTTGCAAAAGACATGATCTGAATGAATATGCCTCAAACTGAAGTTTCTAAAAAATTGTTCAACCTGAAAAACATTGCTTGTGCACATTTACTATCCTTCTTCTAACCCTCCCCAGGCTATTTCAAATCTTTCCTTTCTTCTCTGACTTTTGCAGTATAACTCCTGAGATCTATGAAAACACTTTCTTTTTTTTTTATGAATTCTTTTCTCTTTTCACAACATATCATGTTCTCATGATCTAAAAAGTTGTCATTAAAAAAAGATCAGGCACAAATACATTCTGAGGAATACATGATTGTTAACAATTTAAAATGCTGCCTATTCTAGAGAGAGGTGTTAAAGGTATGAAGTATTAAAAAGTCACTCATTTCAGTTCTAGCTCCAACACTTCATTTACTTTTTGATAGGTATTAGACGAATTAATTAACTTCAATATACCTCCATTTATTTTGCTCTTTAGGAGGATAACACGGGCATGCATCACTTAACAATAGGGATACCACCTATGAAATGTGCTGTTAGGCAATTTTGTCATTGGCGAAAATCATAAGACTGTACTCACACAAATGTAGATTGTACAGCCTGCCACACACCGAGGTTATACGGTATTGAGAGGTGACAATGTGCTAGCAGCCCTCACTCTTTCAGCGCCTCCTCAGCCTCCCGCCTCGGCGTCCACTCTGGTGACGCTTATGGAGCCCTTCAGCCCACCATGGCACCGTGGGAGCCCCTCTCTGGGCTGGCTGAGGCCGGAGCCCTCTCCCTCTGCTTGCCGGGAGGTGTGCAGGGAGAGGCACGGGCAGGAACAGGGGCTGTGCGCTGCGCTCGCGGGCCAGTGTGAGTTCCCGTGGGCACGGGTGCGGGCTCGGCGGGCCCCGCACACAGAGCGGCCTGCCGTGGGGCCCAGGGCAGTGAGGGGCTTAGCACCCGGGCCAGCAGCTGCAGAGGTTGTCCCGGGTCCCCCAGCAGTACCGGGCTGGCGGGCCGCACTCAAATTCTTGCCGGGCCCTAGCTGCCTCCTGTGGGGCAGGGCTCAGGACCGGCCGCCCGCCGTGTCTGAGCTCCTCCCCCTGCAGTGGCCTCCCGCGGGGCATGAGCCTCCCCGATGAGCACCGCCCCGTGCTCCATGGCGCCCGGTCCCATCTACAGCCCAAGGGCTGAAAAGTGCAGGCCTGCCTCAGGACTGGCGGGCAGCTCCACCTGCAGCCCTGGTGCAGTAACCACTGGGTGAAGCCAGCTGGACTCCTGAACTGGATGGGGACTTGCAGAACTTTTATATCTAGCGGGAGGATCGGATGTGCACCAATCAGCACTCTGTGTCTAGCTCAGTGTTTGTAAATACACCAGTCAGCACCCTGTGTCTAGCTCAGGGTTTGTGAATACACCAATTGGTACTCTGTATCTAGCTAACTCTGTATCTAGCTAACTAGCACTCTGTGACTCTGTGTCTAGCTCAAGGGTTGTAAAGGTACCAATCAGCACTCTGTCAAATCGGACCAATCAGTTCTCTGTAAAATGGACCAATCAGCAGGATGTGGGTGGAGCCAGATAAGGGAATAAAAGCAGGCTGCGGGAGTTAGCACTGGCAACCTGGTTGGGGGCGCTTGCACACTGAAAGTTGTGTTCTTTTGCTCTTTGCAAAAAATTTTGCTGTTGCTCCGTCTTTGGGTCCATGCTACCTTTATGAGCTGTAACACTCACTGCAAGGGTTTGTGGCTTCCTTTTTGAAGTCAGTGAGACCAAGAACCCACCAATTCCAGACACAGTGTGGCCTATTGTTCCTAGGTTACAAACTTGTAAAGCATGTTACCGTATGGAACTTTGTAGGTAATTTTAGCACAGTGGTGTATATTTGTGTACCTAAACACAGAAAAAGTGCAATAAAAGTATGATATAATCTTACAGGACAAGGGTCCACCATTGTATATGCAGTCAATCGTTGACTGAAACGTTATAATACTGGGTATGATTGTCCTAACAGTACTGTGTTAGTCATATTTTTTAGCTGCGAACAACAAAATCTACTTTGGCTGTGTTAAGGTGAGATCAAAAATTTTGAAGGATACTAGGCTTGTTATAGAATCTGTAGGAGTAATGAAAGAACAGGCTCAATTCTAAAGTTTCAGAAACAATGAACAATGCGCTAAGGCCTGAAGAATTAGATGGATAAGAAAGGTAATACAACTGTATCCTGAATCCAATTGGACAGGAATTCTTCTGCATTCACCTCTGCTATCCGCTGCTTCTGCCACCCACGTCTGAAAAATGGTTTTTTCCCCCACCCATTCAGAGCCTTTTACTTCAGGCTGTTCAAATCTGAATGAAGCATGAGCAGACCATGAAATTATGGCACATCTGCACCCTAGCTGCAAGGGAGTGTGTGGGAAGTGAATGTTTGTGTACACCTTGGGAAGGTGGGACTCACAGGGAATTACGAAAACAACAGATGCCCATTGTTAAGGGCTCACCTCATACAATTGGAGTAAGGCATGCTTGTGATAATCCACATAAAATGTTCAGTAGGTGTTCAGTCCAGAACACCTCTTTACCACATAGATTTTATCAATAGTTGTAATAAGAAGCTGGGAATGAACTTGTTACCCAAACCAAGGACCAACTAAAAGTTTGTCAGAAAAAACTAGCTCAGCCACTATAAGCTCTCACGTGATTAATTCCATAATTGCTTTAATGAGATCAAGAACAAGGTCTCAGCCATTGAATATGGGGACCACAGGCTAGATATAAGGTAAGGACTTAGAAAGCAGATGAGAGGATTCTGTAGGTTTATGTGAATAGATACAAGGGAAGCCTGGGAAGCAGAAATTTGAACAGATATGAGAGAAATCAGGAGAGATTTAATTGTAATAAAATCCTACTTACAGAGACATCTTGGCCTTGTACAACTGCTTTTGTTCATTTATTTCTAGATGAAGGATATTTGTAATTGTTTATACTTCAGTTGAATGGTACTTATGAAAAGAGGCTATTGTTTTAATGGCAGTCACTGAAATACAAAACACAGAATATGTAACAAAGGAAACAGGACCTTTATATTACTTTCCTTTCCTTTTTCAAATTTTACTTTGAATTGCACACCATTGTGTAACACAGATGATGTTATTTTTCCAACATCAAATAAGGTAAATGGTGGTTTGCAAGAAAGCCTGGATGTTGTACAACCATTTCCTTAGCTCCTAGAAGATGTTCATATATCCTGCTTCCCTTTAGCATATGAGGCAACTTCAGTTTATTTAGCATATGAGGCACCTTCGGTTTAAAATGCAGATGTTCTTGGTTACAGTTGCTATGTGAAATGTTATGAGATAGAAATTACTGTCATAATTAATAATAGGTAAAGGTTTTACCTTTGATGTGCTGCATTCTACATTTGATTGAGTCTTTTTGATTGTATTTATTGTACATCTCTATCATCCCATTGGTTTTCTGGCTGTTTGTGTACTTAACTTGATGTCTGTTTCTATTTAGTCAAGGCTATTAATGCCTTTCAGACTTATTTTCAACTGCTTTGTAAACTCATATGGTTTACGTTTAAAGGGAGATTTACACTATTACACTCCTGGATATTAAAACTCACTTGTGTCTTTCTACATTTTGCTATCCTTAGAAAGATGCTGTGATTTATTGAGAAGGTGCACATAATTTTGTACTCACAGTAGCTGAAATAAGAACAAAGACAGTTCAGAAAATAGGCTCTCCCAAAGCCAGAAATTTTAGTAAAATAAAACTCCTATCGGGTATATGTGAATGGGGAATAATTCCATTGGTAACTTATAAACCCCATTCGCATATACTGGGGAGGTATTTAATATAACATCTTGGTGTTACATTAAATTGGATTTTATGATTGGAATGGACATGGTTTGCTTTTACTTGTGCAGCATCTCTTATCCTTTCTTCTGGAAATAGCATCCTAATTTTGCTTTGGAAAGTGTCTCATTCCCAGTTGAAAACAACATTGATAAAACTGTTCATCAAGGAGATCTGACCTCTCTTGGCAAGTGGGTGGGCACATGGTTGAAAAGACATTAGTATCCTTCCTGGAATGTGAATGCTGAGTATAATTCCCCAGGCTGAAAATAGTTGAAGGTGATGTATTCTGACCATGTACCCCTAAAGAGACTGTTAAGTTTTGCTACTCACCCCTTCAGTGCTGTTTGGCTTCCAAAACTTGAAATTTAGCTTTTCTTCCAATTCTAAGGGTTCTCTGATATCCATTTTATAAGATCATGCACTTTTTTTTTTCTTAGCACATTTTTTTTTCTTAGCACCTTTTATTTGCAACCAAAGAACCCTGATGCAAACACTGGGAGGTGGAGTAAGTGGGCAGCTAACACCATCAGGATAATACGCGGTATTTGGAATTGGTAATTAGGCAAAACACACAATGGAAAAACAACAAAGTTATTGCCTCTGGATACTCAGCCTCACACGCCCATTGGAAACAAAAGTCTGGAGTACATGTTTCAGTCCCACAGAACATGAGGAAACTGAAGTGAAGTTGGCACTGGCCATCTTTAAGGGGAGAGGATGGTAAACTGGAATAGGGCAATTCTTTTATCAAGGCCCCAAATGAAATTCAGAGACTGTCCTGACCATGCTGGTAGAAATCTCATGCCTCATATAGACAAAGGTTAAAATCACCAAAAATCAAAGCCCAGAGTAATATTCACAAGTTGCTGAATTGTAATGATGGTTGAATTCACAGTCACAAAAGTCTTTTCCGTGAAAGTTAGGTGGTAATCTAGCCTGTGACAACAGCAATGGTGGCGTCTGGAGAGAGTTCAGGATGTTTGTAATACCCTGGACCCAACAAAACCCTCTGAAAATTTCCCATGAAATACTCCCTTATCTCATGAGATATTCTCTTCATTGCCTGATGAAGCAGAGATTTTGTGCAGGATAGGGGAACTGATAGAAGCTCCCCCAAATCCCCCACCATTATTCTAGGCCAGAATCTGTTCTCAACATAGAATGAGGTGAGGAATTTGGAGTTAGAGCAAAGAAAAGAGTTACAAAATTTTGCTAATGTATATTATAAAAATATGTGTGTTGTGAAGATGGACTCTCAAGGCAGTTGATAAAAAGGCATAGATTGGTCTGAATTCTTTGATATGAGTGTACCTTGAAAATGTCTGCCCTCACTGTGGTAGTTCAGACAGCTGGCTGTGGTTCTGAAACTTTCTAGGTCAGTTAATACAAACATGGATTAAATGTTTTCCTCAGTAAACTGAATTGATAGGCCAGAAATTCTGTGGCATAATGTAGAACAGTGGGTCTCAAACTGTGGTTCCTGGACCAGCAGCATCAGCCTCCTTTGGGACTGTCTAGAAATAAAGACTTCCAGGCTCCACTCAGACCTGCAGAATCAAACTCTAGGGTTGGGGCACAACAAACTGTGTTTGTAACAAAACTTTCAGGTGATTCATATGCATGTTCAAGTTTAAGAACCACAAATGTAGGGGAACAATTTAAGGAGTGGGAGGTGACAGTGCTGGCTGTTTCTGTCAGGTACTTCCTGCCCACTCACCCCAAACCTATGCCCTTCTAGAGGGCCTGAAAAATTGTCTTGTTCAGGAAGGCTTTGAGCAGAGGGCCATAAAAATAACTCTGTTGGCCCCTTTCTGGGATGGCAACACTCATGGAAAGGACTGCAATAGAAACTTCCCTGACTCTAGTGGGTGTGATCTCATAGCAGCAGAGGGAACAGATGCCAACCATAATAGGCATCAAGGCTGGTGGGGTAGCCCAAATATTCAAGGCTTATTCCGACCTGCAGATAGTTCTGGGTGTTCTTAATTAAATGTGAACACGAAAGGATTAAAATTAATAAGCAACCACCCCTAAGTCTTCTCTTGATTTATTTAATGAACAAACCAACAAAACACTCTGGGTCTGGTGAATAGAAGTCCAACTTGAGTCATCATCCTTGAGACCCACAGCCCTTCACCAGGTCCCAGATCTGAACTGTATAGCCTGAGTCCCAGCCATGAAGGAACAGTACGATCCTGTGAAGAGAAAGTCCGTAGGTATACTATTGGTGTTTATTTCATGCTTTCTGTGTGCAATAAGCACAGGTCCCTGGAAGGGACCTGCAAACATGTGTCAAGGTAACTGTGTACTGGAAAAAGGTAACATCTAGAGAGAGTTTCACTTAATTCTGCCTCGTGGTGTGTCTAATATGATCTTGAATATTTTCAAGAGTTATTTTCCCAGATATCCAGTATGTCGTTGGAATAGATGTTTCTGTAAACCTTCAGAATTCCTTCTTTAGAGTATTCAGTAAGTTGTGACTATTACAGAAAGGGACTAGTCATACTGATGCTGCCCCTTTTCCATCTCAAAGAGGTAAATCAAAAGTCACTGAGCCTCATTGAAGGGAGTATGGTGATCAGAGCCTATGTAAGAGACTTCATAAGAACAGGGTATCTTAGTCCATTTGGGCTATGACAAAAACCGTAAACTGGGTAGCTTATAAAAACAGAAATTTATTTCTCACCGTTTTGGAGGGAGGAAGTTCAAGATTAAAGGACCAGCAGGTTCGGTGTCTGGTGAAGGCCTGCTTTCTGGTTCAAAGATGGCACCTTCTTGCTGTGTTCTCATATGCTGGAAGGAGCAGGACAGCTCCCTAGGGCTCAGATCCCATAAAGGCTCTGTCCTCCTGACCAAATCACTTCCCAAAGGTCCCCACCTCCTAATTCCATCACATTGGTGATTTTCTATGTATGAATTTGGGGAGACACAAACATTCAAAGCATAGCATATGGGAAGCGTATCATTCACATACAAATCACTAAAACTAAAGGTGGAGTTAGAGCACTGATGATAAATGAGGTGCATCCTAAGGTGCATGGCATAGTTGTCAAAAGCATCAACTCCAGCACCAGACTACCTGGGGTGAGTCCAGCTTTGCCACTTACTAGCTGTGTGACTATAAGTGTCACTTGTTCTCCCTGTGTCTAAATTTCTCCCTGCCTAAAATGGAGATGGTAGTATTAATTTCCAATAAGTAGGGTTAGAGTGAGGAATGTATGAGTTAATATAACTTTATTTAACAAGTTAAATAAATCTCTTGGACAATATTTAGAACATAAATGCTCTATAAGTGGTTATATAAAATCAGAGAAGTTCAGAACTATGGTTTAGTTTGCTTTTATTTATTCATACTCAATGACCGTATTTGTCCTGTAGATCACTGTGTCAGGGGTTTAAATTGGTTCACATCAACTATATTTGATATATTCATCTAGACAATGGATAGTCCTTTCAGTGTATGTGTTTAGTTTTCTAAGGCTTACATAACAAAGTACCACCAATTGGGTGGCATAAAATAAAATAAGTTTATTCTCTCACAGTTCTGGAGACCAGAAGTCCAAAATCAGGGTGTCAGTAGGGTCATGCTCCTCCTGAAACTTGTAAGAAATCTTTCCTTGCCTTTTCCTAGCTTATGGTTGTTTGTTGGCAATATTTGGCACTTCCTGGTTTGTAGATGCATCGCTCCAATCCTCTGTCTTCATATGGTGTTGTCCCTGTGTCTCTTCTCCTATAAATAAACCTGCCATATTGGATTAGGGGCCTACCACCTTCCAGTATCACCTATTTTTAACTTATGTTTGCAGCATACCTATTTCCAAATAAGGTCACCTTCTGAGGTACAGGAGTCAGGACTTCAACATATCTCTTTTGCAGAGACACAGTTGAACCCATAATGGTATTTTTAAATGAATTGTAATAACTTTGGATAGGCATATGTTCTTGATTTTGCCACAGATCCTACAACTCCATATTGTCTCACACCCAACTTGCCTTATTTATTCATATGACTTGCTTTCCATTTGCTCTACACCATGAATATTAACAGACAATTGGATGAGAAAAAGAGAAACAACTTTATTAAAATGTCATATTCAAAGTTGGATTATATTCCACATACCTAGAAACTTCCATGCATCTATACTTGAATGCTGTAGAGAATACCAGATTTCAGACTTTTTTCTTTTTAAGGGCATGAGCTTTAGAGTTGAATTTACTTGGGGTCAGAATGCAACTCCACTACTCACAAGCAATGAGTCTAAACTGAGTTTGTTTCATCATCTACAAAGTAAAGGAATTAGCATTAATCAAATAGAATTGATCTACAAAATGAGGAAAATAACATCTATCAATGTGAAGTATTTAGTATAGTTCTTAGAACTTAGTAGGCCCTCAAAAATGGTAGCAGAGCAACAGCAGCAGTAGGAGTAATAAGAATGGCAGTTATTCTTAGGTAGGTATTAATATCAAAATGGGCAAATATTTACTTTAACCACGCATTGTGTTTTTTAATTATATTTTTGCTTATATATTCTTATTCATCTTTTTTGCTGATTGCAGGTTTAATTTTGCATCTTCTTCTAAGAAAATAAGTCCTTAATACTTATCAGTCCTTGTACCACAGGGTCTCTTGCCTGCTGTTGGCACAGATTGACCCTGTCTGTGCCCAGTGACATTAGTACACCTCTTGAAAATTAATTCCATATATTTTTTATATTCAGCTATATCTTCTGCATGCTTTTAGCATTCAGACTTCATGTATCCTTGGGTCTATGTTTGCATTATTTGTTCATCCATAGAGAAGAAAGCCAAAGGAAGATTAATTCATAAAAAATGAATGATTGTTGAAACTCTTCAAAACCTTGATTTACTGCATAATTAGTAGACAACACAAGAAAACAGAATCTCTTTCCGCCTGTGAATTAAGTAAATTGATTAATTCATTAATTACGTATGATAACTCCATAGATAGCATAATTGTATCACTAGTTAACAAAACACAGCAGAAGAATCAAGCATGTTTTCAACATGGTCAAAAATTTAATTTACAATATTGGATCTGTCTCTCAGAATCCTAATTAAAGATCTCAGGCCCTGGCACGGTGGCTCACGCCTGTAATCCCAGCACTTTGGGAGGCTGAGGTGGGCAGATCACGAGGTCAGGAGATGAAGACCATCCTGGCCAATATAGTGAAACCACATCTCTACTAAAAATACAAAAATTAGCTGGGTGTGGCAGTGCATGCCTGTCGTCCCAACTACTTGGGAGACCTGGGAGGTGGAGGCTGCAGTGAGCTGAGATCGTGCCACTGCACTCCAGCCAGGACGACAGAGTGAGACTCTGTCTCAAAAAAAAAAAAAAAAAAAAGAAATTTAGAAGAGCCATATATAGTCCAGACATATTACTGGAAGGAGAGTTGTACTACTTATAAAGTATGCTACAATTAACAACGATCCTCTTTTCTCCCAGAATTTCTTCTCAACAAGAAATAACCCATTCATTGGCTCATTAAACAAATGTTGCTGAGCATACAGGATACAGCGGTGAAAAAATTAGACAAAAATCTCATCCCTCATGGAGCATACATTTGAGCACTGTTCTGTTTATTATGGTAGCCACTAGGCACGTGTGACTGTTTACACTTTAAATTAATTAAAACTAAAAATTCGGCTCCTCACTTTGACTAGTTAAATTTCACGTGATCAGTAACCATATGTGACTAGTAGTTGTCATATATATCTATATATATTTTTTGAGACGGAATCTTGCTCTGTTGCCAGACTGGAGTGCAGTGGCACTGTAACCTCTGCCTCCTGGGTTCAAGTGATTCCCCTGCCTCAGTCTCCCGAGTAGCTGGGACTACAGATGCCCACGCCCTGCTAATTTTTTTGTATTTTAGTAGAGACGGGTTTCACCATGTTGGCCAGGATGGTCTCGATCTCCTGACCTCGTGATCCATCCGCCTCAGCCTCCGAAAGTGCTGGGATTACAGGCGTGAGCCACCGCGCCCGGCCTAGTTATCACATTTGACAGCACAGAAGACCATTTTCAGCATTGCAGGGAGTTCTCTCAAACAGCGTTATTCTACAAAGTGGAGATAGAGAACAAAAATTAAGTAGGTAAAGAAGATACTTTTAGACTATCATAAAAACTCTGACAGAAACAAACAGGGAAAATGTGATAGAGACCATTTGGGGACTGGGACAGACATCTCTAATGAGAACACATTTTAACTAAAACTTAAAAGAATTCAACTACACGCAAAGCTGTCAAAACAAAGGATCAGCACGTGCAAAGGCCGCAAGGCATGAATGAACCAGATGTATTTGAGGAAAAGAAAAGGGGTCAATGTGAAATGTAAATGCAAGGAAGAAATAGAGTTGAGTACAGAATCTTTTGAAAATAGAGTTGAATACAGAAACTTTTCAGAAATAGGGTCAGAAGCTGCAATAGAACAGGGTCTCAAGAAAGGACCTCTTTTATAATGGGAGAAAGAAGAGCACACTTGCATGCTTAGGAAGCTGATGCAGTAGACAGGGAAACAATGTTGGATCTAGGAAAAAGAAGGAAAGATCTTAAGAAAGTAACACTATAGCGATACAGAGCATAAATAAAAAGAGTTGGTCTTCTATTGTACTAGGAAAAAAAAACAGAAAATGAGAGTGGAGATATAGATACGTTTGCAGATTAAGTGGCTGGGTTGGAAGATAAGAGAGTTCCAGTAATGTTGCTTGTGGCTTCACAACACAGTTTTTTAAAAAAATTGTTGAAGCCACAGTTGTAAGATGCAATGAAGTAAGTCATTTTTCTTCACCTTGGGCTGAGAAGAAACCATTTCAGTGTCCTCTGAGTTCATTAGCTGAAGACTGTACCAGATAGGACTTTGGAGTTAGACCTGGTATCGACTCTTGGCTCTGTCAGTTAGGACGTATGTGCCTTTGAGCAAACCATTTAAATTATCCTAGCCTCTGCCTCTTCATACGTAAAATTGCAATTATCACAAATTTAGCCCATTAAAGTTGTGTATAATACGTAAGAAGCAATATACTTATAAAGTATATTTGAAAAGACAAGCAAAGAAAATATAAAAGCAGCAAACAGAGATTGAAGAACAAGAGGGGCACACTATTATTAATGTCAAGGGAGGAGATAATTCAAGACTAGGAAGTGGTCCATAGACTCACATGATACAAAATAATGCAAGGAGATTCAAGCTGAGGGAAGGCTGCTGTACTTACTTGTGAAAATGCCACTGATGATCTTCAACGTAATAGTTTCTGTGAAAAGGTAGTCACCAAAATCAAAATGTATGGGCTTTGTACATAAGTAAGCTGTGAGAAAACAGGCAGATACTATAAAGTTTGAGTGGTAAGTAAGGAGAAATAGATACTATTGATAGTAACACAAGAGTAGAGTTGGAACAAGAGAAGGCCCTCTTTCGGTATAAAGGAAATGGAGCTATGCTTTAGGCAGACGAGAAGGAGTTATGCTAACGGAGAGAAGATGCAGGACGCAGTGCCCATGTTAGCAAAGAGCGAAGTACCTCAAGGACTCCATAGAGCTGGGACTTTAGAAAAGCAAATGAATTTCTGTTCTTATAGACAGAAAAAAAGGAAGGATGAAAGCTGAAGGAATCAGGTTGATATGACCTCCAATAGAGAAAAAACAAAGAAGTAGAATACCAAATGAAAACCAGAGTTACTAGGAAATCAGAAAAATGGAATGAACAGGTTTAAGAGCATCAGATTTGGGTAGACTGAGAAGTCTTCAAAATTAGGATTTACCTGTCTGGAAGATGGACTTTCCCAATAGCCTAATAGGAGTCACCCTTCTTGGCTTCCAAGACACAAAAATGGCAACTTCTTTTTTTTTAATTAGTCTTTTTTCATGATCTGTTCTCAAATACGTTCCATGATAGCAGATCAGGTCTCTCCTTCCTAGATTGCAAATGAGTTTCTGACCCATCATTACAAGATGTCTTTCAGTTCATTCTGTCACTCTGAGATTTCCTTAGATAGTCCCAAAACACTGAGTCACAAACTTGTAGATACTCTTACAGTGGCTAATCAAATGTACTGTGAGTGGAACTTATTCATTGAATTATTGATAGAAAACCTTAGTCTGTTGCTTCTATGAAGATCACTAACAGAACATAGCTAAAAATCAACCAATTCACGGATTGATGTAACAGGTACTCATATTGGAATGAACTGCTCATCAGAGTTCTCATCTTATTCTCTCTCTCTCTCCCCCCATTTTCTGTACCCCACAGAAGGCCTGAGCTGTACAATGGAAATGATCATAAGACAAGTTCTCTCCACTATGGCCTCCAAGTACATATACCATTTCATTAATCAGCTGGTATTCCCAAAACCTCCAGGTTGTAAAAGGAGTCTATTTGTGAAATATCTTGCTACGGCGTATAATAAACAATGCCAGAGTGAACTGAAAACAGACTAATTTAATAACCAATTCCTTTCCCCTACACTGTTTAAATTTACATAATCAACTGGCTATAATATTTAGCATACTTTTAATGTTTCTCATTTGTTTACACTACAATTCTGTGCTTCAGACTTCTCCATTCACCAAAATATTCATTGGTCTACTAAGGGTACAGAACAGCAAATATTCCACTGGTAATCATTACGTGAATATGGAGGAAGTGGGAAGTGGAGCTACTGTATTTTTCTTGTTAATTACAAACCTAATATTCTATTAAAATGTATGAGATGACAAAATCTCAACAAACTCTTTAAAGCTATTACTAGCAGATAAAGTATTCTACCAAAGTATTAATATTAGCATCATTAAAATAGTTTTATCAAGTGTGCGTTTATCTCCAGATTGGAAACAATAGCAGCCTGAAGGCGAGAAATGCCCTTGAGTATTGTGGTATGAAAACCAACAGCAGTTTTAGAGTCACATAAAATCTTCTTGCGGCTTCACAACTAAAGAAAAAAAATCTTGAAGCCACAGTTATAAGATGTAATAGAGTAAATGAGTCCATTTTTCATCACCTTGGGCTCTGAGAAGAAAACATGGCAGAGTTATATCGATAAGGGAAGAGCTCAGATATTAAAATACATTAACTTTACTTTAATTGATTTAAACAGATCCAGAGCTTTCTTAATGCACATGATGTTATTTCTGCATTAGTGGACAAAATAGATCTGCGTTAGATTGCAAAGCTCCATCTCTGTATCTCTGTCTGGTATGGAGAGAAAAACCTCTCCATTTCTTAGTCTCTCTTAAAAAACAAAACAACACAGGAAACCATGCATATTTATTAGCTCTAGCCAAATAATTTCTTCCTTTATCTTCTCCTTGAAATGTCTTTTGGTAACATCAATACAGTGTTCTCCTATAGCTCAGAAAGCTATAATCAGGGAAAATAACAATAGATAGCCAAAGTTTCTTCTATACTCCATAAGAATAAAACCTTTACTTAGACCCCTCCAAATCTCTGACTGAAATAGTTTGTATCATCAGTTTCTTCCTCTCTGTTATTCTCTTTGTTTCTGTAGCACAGTTTGAAAAATGTCAGATGAATCACTGAAGGGCAGAACCAACTAGAAAGGCTCACCAGACATGACATCCAATCTCGCATTCACGGATGAGGAAACTGAAGCTCAAAGAAGGAAAGTGACATCACAGAACTTGTTTATGACAGAGTCGACTCTAAACTCTTGATCTCCTTTATGTCATTTGAAACATTTGTATGGGGTGCCAGAGAAAAAGTGAAACATATAAGTATAGGCTTCCATTTCAACTCACTCCTTTTAGATTCAGAAAATTTTAATTTTTGGTCAAAAATCTATAACAATCCCTTGTTCTGATGTGAGAAGAATGTGAAAAATGTGTAGATATTTCTCTAGCAGTCAAATTAAATGATGAAGCTTCCTCTCTGTTTTTTGGTCCATAGAAAGTATTTTCTTCTAGAGTCTGCAGACTGGAGTACTGCTTTTAATCTTGGGTTTACTGAAGCACCAGTTAGGGCCATAAAAAAGTTAGAAACCTATATTGATTCTCAGAAAGGTAAAGTCCAAGGTGATGTAGAAATATGCTGCCACCACCCCCACTTTCAACATTCCACTGCACATACAAGGATCAGCAAATTAAAGAATAATCCATGTTAGCACACTCTGCGGAAGCCAAAACTCTGTATTTCTTTAATAATCCTAAAACAAATGCTATTGAATGGACTGATTTAAGTGCTTTGTTTATTTTATGGAAATATTTCCAAAGAAAGCCCTTCTATGTGGTGCATGAAAAGGCTTTTATAAAAGTATATTAATTATATGCTGAAAGTTGAATGTATCATTGAGCAAGAGTACTTGCTGGATAAAATACCAATATACTATCACATAGATCTACTAATTTAGGCTAGTCCTGATCCTAGATTCCAGCTGGGATCTGGAATTATTTAGCAATTATTGAGCTGAGCATAAATATTTAGAGACAGTTTTTGCTAACAAATCTTGCCTCTAGGAGCCAGGCCCATAACAATATTCTTGGCACTGGCTTTCCACACATAAATCAAGGATCTAACTTCACACCTTCTCTATTTCATTTTTACTATTTTGTGTAGTACCATCACTCCTTTTTAAATTTCTGTTCTCTTTTTGCAGTATCCTGTAGAACAGAAATCTGACTGACCTCATGGGGCCTGTAATGAGAGTCTGAAAAGTTGCTCAAGAGAAACAGGTTGAGTTCTTTTTGAATATTCCATTTTGAATTTGTAAAATTTTTGAGAGTTTGGGATTTTCTGGGCCTGGGATCTCACTTTTGTAAAATGTGCTCCTGTTAAGCATTCTCTCCCTTTTTTTGTGTCTGTGCACACATGTGCACAAGCATGTACCCCTGATCCATGACATGGAAGGCTATGAAAAGCTCTAGGATATGTCTCAACCTGCACGAGATTCACCTGCTTTGAATAACTGACCAACTGTTAATATGAAATCAAGTGTTCAAAGCAAGATATGCCCTTTGGTGGAGTGGAGTAGGTTCTCCTATATTATGTGGTTTTTGAGCACTATGACTCCTGTTAACTTTTATCCTTTGAAAATGTAATTCCTCTTTGGAAATAAACAGTTTGCTGATTTTCCAACTCTCTGCTGAAATTTCATTGGGAGCATCATTGACAGTAGCACTCCAGCTGAGTTCTCTATATATGGTAAATAAATCATGTGAACAACAGTACCCAATTTCACATTAATTGTTTGAAAATCTCCACAACATCAAACATTTTGTTAAAAGTCTAGAAAGAAATAAGTGTGGCTCTTTTGTTGTTGTCGTCGTTGTTTTGCTTCGGAGTGATTTGTTCTAAATACAGCTTAACAGGCAGATGACTGGTTTGTGACTAGAGTATCTTTTCTGAGATGAAAAAGCAATACAAATGCTTCCCAAAAGGATGCCAACCAGGCTCAGAGCAACACAGGGACTATGGAATGGGTGCACCTGGGGAAATCCTTATCACAAATTGGATTGACAGGGAGGACTCAGTGTCTTTCCCAGCACACGTGCCTCTGAAAAGCTGAAAGGGAATCACAATGCTTTAGGAACGAGATCTGGGAATTGCCTAAATGTGAGAGCTTCAAATTGCTCAGGCATTAAGAGAATAAAAACATGAAATGCAAATATTACAGGAATAAAGGGGGAGAAGATATGGCACAAAACTCATAATCATTGAGAAATGGGAGCAGAATCTGAAGCCATACTCTAGGATTGGTTTTAGGGAGATCACTTGTTCCTTATGAAGGGCATCCTTCACTTGCTTTCATCCCTCCTTTTCACAGCTGACTCCTGTACACCATTCCTGAACAGAAAGAGGAAATGGGGATTCCTTCAGAATTCAGTTGCGCATGAAAGAGGAGCATCTATTTAGACCTTTGTTGGTCAAGGCCTTTTTCACTTGTGAAAAAAATTACCAGACTACAGAAATAGGTGAAAACCAAGCCATAGTTGTCTGCAAGAGTTGCTGGAAGGGCTAGAAATTAAAGGCTTTGATTTTTTATGTGATGCCTTCTTGACTCTTCTAGAAAGTTAAGATGCCAATGCCTCTATTACTACAAGGGATTAAACAGCATAAAGTAAAACAATGAACATTATTCCACAAAACTCACCCAAAAATGTTGAAATGTTGTCATATTTCTACCTGGTTCCTTAAATTCTACTTCTATTTCCATTTAGAGTTTGCTTTGCAGGTAAGATCATGGCAAATTTTGCTTACATTTTTACTTTTATAAGATGGAATCCAAAATCCCTGCTTTAATGGGTTTCTATCTAATCAGTCATGCTCCCCAAAATAAAACAATACACTTATTTTATTCTGATGAGCCCACTCATGTAAGTTATGAGCATGGGCATTGGCATTAAGGCATTGAGTTCCAAAGCTGTATGAATCCTTAGACATTATTTCACATGAAGACTTCTGGAAATAAGAACACCTGACCCCACTGAGGTAAAGGAACTGACTGAAAATCACAAAAGCAATTTTAAGCTAAAGGGCAGAAACAGCAGCCTAGATTCTCCCCACATCACTGTTTTCGCTCCATGCTCTTGGGATTATGGCAGACTTGAGATCGTGCATAGCTCAGTATCAATGGAAGCTTAAATGTTGGGGTATTAGGATGAAAGAAATCAATCCTGTTGACTCTTCTCAACAGAAAATAAGAGGAGTTTGTTCATAAAATGAACAATGTGAGATCGTGGAGTTTCCCCAAAAGTATTAGCTCCTATATTTTCTCTTCTTCCTCACTCTATAGAGCATATTAAATAGTCTTAGGAGGGGGCAAAATGTCCCTTTGACAGAGGTGTGGTTGATACATTTATGAGCACAAGGGAGTGGGAGACAAGAGAATGGAATCAGGAGGTTAAACTCTACCCAGGGCTTTTAGGAAGCATGGGCTGGCTCATTACCTTGTATTGAGACCTAAACTGTTGCTTTCTAGAATGGGAACAACTCTAACCCACTGTATTGCTGTCTTGACTTCCTTTCTTTATAATAGTGTTACCTATAAATCCCACAGAACTCTTTCCAAGGGGCTCCTTCTGCACACAATGTACACAGTGCCTTCTGGGCTATCATGCTACATAGCAAAAAAGGAATATGCTATTCTTATTAAGAATGAGGACTTTGCTACCCGTTATACCTGAATTGACTCTTGAGTAATTTGCTGAAGTTTTCTAAACCTCAGTTGCCTAATTTGTAACATGGAGCTACTGGAATCTCCAAAGGTGATTAGGAATATTGAATGACAGAGTGTGTTTAGCATAATCTGAAAAAAATGCCTGTTTTATAATAAACTTGCAGTAATGCTTGCTATTGGTATTATTATTATTATTATTATTATTATTAAAAGATGCTCAATAGTATTTCTGGAATCATTTCATGACCAAACAGGGAACAACTGAAAGTGTTTTTCCTTAAAAGCTTAACCTATGCTTCCACCCGTGGCTCTGTAACATTTGTATATCCCCTAAGGTTCTAATGTTGTACATGCAGCTGGCCCTTAAGTGAGATGGGCTCCTACCCTGGAATTCTTTGTCTTTTTACCGGAAGCTAAAAATGTAAAGGCTCAGATATGCTAGTGATCCCTGGAAGAGGAAAGCAAAAACAGTAATACTAATTAGTAGCTACCAGAGCTGTTCAGCATGGCAATAAGCTGTGAATTTATGGTTTTGTTAAGAGTCAGGATACATTTGAAATCTTTTATATAATATTAGATATGAAAATACACACCATCTGGACCTCTTGCTGGTAGCCTTGAAATGTCTACATCTCACAGGAATCAAACCCATTTTACCTGCTAGGGAATAAAACACCTGTTTCACATATTACTTCACACTGGGTGATGAACATTTCCACTATCTCCAGCCAGAAAGAAAAAAATGAAACTGTGGCTTCACATTGTTTAGTAGATTTTAAAAAGCTAGCAGGGCTGGGGGCTGTTTTACTGTCTTGTTGGAAGAAGGCTCTGCAAATTGCCCCTGTAACAACCCCTAATAATTTGGGGGAGTTCTCTGTAGCCCTGGTTACTATCAGTAAAATGCATTTTCCTCTCATTATAAATCTGCTTATGAAAACACTTAGTGAGATGAGCCAACTGCATCTTGGCTGCTGGTTGTATCTTGTAATGGATGGTCCCAAAGCGGATAGAGGACTGTAATTCACTGGAGGAACTCTGCTGATGACATAAAATAGTTGAACAGTTTATGAATAGTCCTAGAATCTTGAAAGAGAATGAGGTTTTGCATTCTTTCCTAGGACATCTGTTGTTATTCTATAGATATCCTTCTGCAAACTTGGGGAAGTGGGGGCGGTGGCAGGGGAGCTTCCTTAGCATGTCTTTCCTTTTCACTTGCCATAAATCCTTTTGTTCTTCAGCTGAAACCAAACTGCCCTGGTAGGAAATCAGGTTGCTTTTTTTTCTTTAATATAATCACACTACCATTATCTCCCTTGAAAAATGTCACAATAATTCCTTAATATTTTCAAATATCTAATCACTGTTCAACTTTCCAGCTGTCTCATGATTTTTAAAGTTTATTTGTTTGAGTCAGGATCCAAATAAGATCTGTACATTGCTATTTCCTTGCAATGTATTGCCTGCCATTTATTTTTGCATAACTATTTGTCTTATGAATTATTCTTGCATAACTATTTGTCTTATAAAGGTTCCCATAGTCTGGATTTTGCTGATTGCATCCCTGTTGTGCCATTTAACATGTTCTTATGTCCTCCGTATTTTTGTATATTAAGATAAGATATAGTATATACAGTATATTCTGTATGTTAAACACTTGAGTGAATTCAGGTTAATTTATCTGGCAAGAGAGTTTGATTGGCAGTATTTCTTCTCCTACAAGGAGGCATGTATTAACTGGCAGCTTGTGTTCTTGTCACGTCAGCAGTCATTGATGATCAATATTGAGATTCACTAGTTCACTAATTGAAAACACATCGCTAAAAGCATTGCTATTTTAGTCCTATCACACCTTTCCTGTGTATTAATTGTAATAAGAGGAAACTTGTTCCTGATCCACTCTTTCTATATCAATTTCAAAATAGTGATGTGGTTTTCTAGCCCGCCCAAAATTACCTATTTTCCAAAGTATCATTATAAACTCATATATTTAAACATATTTGAAATGTTTCAATCAATTGAAGTTTTACACATTTTTATGTTTTTTCTTGAAGAGGAGATTTTTTGACATGGCTCTAGTAAACTTTAGTAGCTTCCTTACCATCTGCTACAAGATGTTCCAGACTCATTTTGTACATATGCTGCCTCAAACCTGGAGTCAACAATTTGTTAAAGGTGTCCAGGCTCCTCTTAGTGGGAAATGGTATTTGGATACTATCATCTGGACACTAGGATGATTCATTGTTACTGGGTTGGTCAATGTCTCTAGAATTTTTCAGTGGAAAGAACTCAGTGATATATACCCATACCATTAATTAGTGGTAGTGATGCTTTCAATTCTAATTCAAGACCACAAAACTCTTCAATCTCAAATGTGTCTCTTATCTTTCCCTTGCCAAGAATCCCAGTTCTCAACAGTGACAACAACAACGATAGAGCTGGAATATGCCATAATTATCCGGCTGCTTTATCACATAGTATACACACAGCAGGGTCAGAATAGCAATACCTACCCTATCAATGTAATATGATTACTGAAAATAGTTTATGGTTTTTTAAATTTTTCTGTACATAAGATATCTCACATTAGAAATGTCCAAGTACAGAGTTTTGACAGCAAATGGAATTGTTTCTCTCTGTTGTTATGCCACCAACTGTAAATGCATTAGGTCCATTTGTTTCTTTTAATTTCATTTCTTTCTCTCTCTTTTTTTGAGACAGGGTCTCAGTCCTTCACCTAGGCTGGAATGCAGTGGGTCCATCTCAACTGGATGAAAACTCTGCCTCCTGGGCTCGAGCCATCCTTCCACCCCAGCGTCCCGAGTAGCTGGAACTAAAGGCACACACCAACAGGTTCAACTTTTTTTGTTTTATTATTTTGTGTAGACATGGGGGCTTTACCACGTTGCACAGGGCTGGTCTCAAACTCCTGAGCTTAAGCAATCCACGTGACTCAGCCTCACAAAGTGCTGGGATTACAGGCATGAGCCACCACACGTGGCCTCATTTTATTTTTCTTTCTAAAAATTACTTTTTAAATTTTGTTTTTATTTTGTAATTGTGTAAAATATTTACATGATGTGAAAATCAAATCTACAAATAAAGCAAATTAAATAAAGTCTATCATCTATTCCTATCCCCTAATCCCGCCCTCTTCCCATAAACCACAGGTAATTTTTAAAATTACTTCCTCCAAAGATTATTATATAGTATTTTAAAAACCAAATTATGGCTTAACCATTCAGTAGCTCATTTCTTAAATATAAGTAGATATATTTTATATCTGTCCCTATATAGATATATCTTTTTAGATAAACAGTAATTCGCTATATGAACTTTTATCAACTTTGCTTTTTTGAGTTCAGGTACAACTTGAAAATCTCATAGTGGCATACAAAGGAATTTCTTGTTCCTTTTAATTGCCTAATACCCCATTCTATGGCTACACTATAGTTTATTCAATCAGTCTCCTATTGTTAACTATTTGGGTTGATTTTGGACCTTTGTTATTAAAAATAGTTCTGTAATGAATATCTTAGTGCATATATTTTTTCGTAGTTTTATCAGGTATCTGGCTGAAGTAGATACCTAGAAATGGGATCACTGGGTCAAAGAGTAAATGCCCATTTACTCTTTGACCCAGCAATTTTTGCCAAATTCCCTTCCTGTAGATATCATACTATTTTGCACTCCCAGAGCCAATATAAGAGAGTAAGGCCCTGTTTTCATGGCCAACATCTTCCTTTAAATGAGTAGCAGTTGGTATTTTACCTTATTCCCTTTATTTCGGGAACAAGATAAAATGATAGTCATTTCTCTAAGGGACATTTGCAGAAAAAAAGTCTTTCAACATAGCAAAAATTGAGAGAGATTTATAATGATATCTTGCTCTACTCCAGTCAGTCAAGAAGTAGGAGTACGAAACTTACACAAAGAAGTTACCAACTTATGAAAATGGTCACATCCCTTATTCCTTTAATTTAATCCCTTATTCCTGTAATGTTTGTTGACTAAGTTATTTCTTCCTTTTCATTCTTTCCTCATGTGATTTTAAATGGTTTGGCCCCCTCTGTGTCCTACTAATCATCAGAATGAGTTAGTGTGTCTTCTTGTTTACCTATTTTAAAATATTCTGGGTTGAAAAAAATGATGCACCAGACTTATATCCTCAACTTACTATCCTCTATGGCAGTGTTACTCAAAGTGCACTCCATAGGCAGTGCCAGTCCACAAACTATTTGCTACCACAGTGAGATAAGCACACAAATTAGAATAGGTATAGCAAAACTCTTATAGTAATTTGACATCATGTCAACACCAAGAGCATGATCAGTAGGCTTTACAAAGGTATTGATCTATGATGGAACAGATATGTTTTAAAAATGTCCATTTGCCACAGATAGTTGAAGTAGCACTGCTCTGTGGTCCTGTGTTTTCTTTCATCATTATCCTGAGATCCTGAGCCAATAGTTCTACATCTTATGTGTTTGCAGAATCTCCTTTCATTTGATCTAATCTTCTAATACAATTTCTCCATTGCTTTGGTTCAGGGTTTTCCAAAGTAGGCTGTGCTGTAGAGTTATACAGATGTCATTTATGTCTTCACTGCGGAACTTCTCAGGGCCTTTTTATGCTAATGTGTATTGTCAGTCTCTCTGAGATAATATCCCAGAGGTAGTTGCCTATGGAAGGCTTGTTTGTAAGGGTTTTATAGAATTAGGTTTGCAGAGGAGACACAGGGAAATTCTGGTATAGGCTCATAATTTTCTTTCTACAAAAATGACAGAAAAATTGGATAGTTCTATCAAACCAGGCATGAAATTAAGGCAGGGCAAAAACAAACAAGCAAAAACTATCCCAAGACTTTAGATCACCGGATATGTCTTAACCTCTAAAATTAACCTTTATTCCACACCTTCAGAATATCTGATTATTTATTTGATGCTGAAAGATTAGTTAGAAACAAGGTCCTGTAAATTTTTTAATAGCTTGCTGTAATGTTTAATAATTTCTATTTTCTGGAAGTTCTCCTATGCTATAAATCTTATTGGCTTTATTATGATCAAAATTATCTTCTCTGTGTTTCTAAAGTGCTTCAAATTTCCTTTTCCATGTTTAATAATTCCAAGGCTAGAACTCTATATATTCAATCTTTGCCTCCCAAGAGCAGAATATTTCTACAGTAGAAATATTTCAATCCATGTGATAGAGATATAAGGGGCCTATGTTCTGGAAGCAAACACACTTGGACACAGGAGTAGTTGTAAGATGTCTAAGGAGACACTGGTTACTTCAAGAAGGTTTTTGCTTTGGTGAGTTGAAATTCTGTGATTGACCCTTATTCCCCTTTATTTCTAGTTGTGTTCAGTTATGTTGTATTCTCAAAATGAATTCCAGAGGTCAGTTCCCCCTTCTCTCAGTGAATTTTTTCAGTTAATATTTATTATTATTCTTCCTCATTACCAAAGACTTATTCATTGCAGAAACTTAAGAAAATATAGAAAAGTAAATATTTAAAAACAAAAATAATCCCAAATACCATCACCTGACATTAAAAACATTCTGGCATCCCTCCATCTGATGCTTTCCCCAAGAATACATATTATCTGCATATGCAATAGGTATTCAATCTGTACAACATTGCATATCTATTACATATATGCAGCAACATATGATACATATATTAGATGACAAGTATAATAAAAAATAGGTTTGTATATTGCAAATATCAGTTCTCATTACTATATTTTATTTTATGAATCATTTTTAGTGACTGCATAGCTCTTCATTTCATGGATTTGCCATACTTTCTTTACATTAACTGCTGTTGTGTAACACTCAGCACTATGTTCTAAGCAAAAGGTAACACTTAATATTATGTTCTGTGATTCTCCATTTTGTTGTATATAGTGAGGGTAGATTTATTTTTATTTTCACTGTTGTATAATATCCTATTGTGTTAATATACAAACATTTATTTATGTAATCTCCTCTCAATGGGCTTGTGTTTTGATATGTTTGCTATTATTTTCTGGTGCATACTCAAGAATGTCTTTATTATTCTGGGTCAAATGATATGTGCATATTCAGTTTTACAAGACAATGACAAACTGTTTTCCCAAGTGGTTATATCAATTTATACTTCTATTAAAAGAATATGAGAATTCCATTTCATCCAGATTCTGACCAATATTTGGTTTTGTAGACATTTTAATTTTTCATTCTGAGATATTTATAATGTTCATCAGCCTATTAAGGACTCTCAGAAGTTCTACAAAAGAAAGTTGTTTTATTTCATTTTACTCCAGATTTCTCAAAATCTTTGATCATGGAAGTCTTATTTTGTAATTTATCCATGAAACTTATGCATCAGAGCCCACTTTTGGGAGCCTTGACCTGAACTGATGATGAAAACTAGATGAGGGTATGAAATTCGGTGAGCAGAAACTACGAGCCCACAGCTGGAAAACTACTAGTTCAGTACAATCGTAGGCAAAGAAATAGGGTCATAGAATAATGCTTCTCGAAGGTACAAATTTATGGTTAAGAATCAGTTCTTACTACCAAATCATTCACGAATCGATAATTTTATAAAAGTCCACTGATTACATATTTGAACGTTACCACTGTAGAAGTTTCTAAAAGCTGAGTTTCAGTTTCTGTACTGATCTCATTGTGAAACGGTGACACGCCTTCATGGACTGGCATCATCCATGGACCACATCTTAAGGAACACTAACATAAAGGATAGTAATTGAAGATGAAAATCTAATACATCATTTTATTTAATGGAGACTATTTTTAAAAAATAAATAAATAACGATAAGTCCTTTCCCTGGTGATAGTGACTAGTCAATGCCTGAGTAAAAAGGCCAGGCTTGGGCGTGGTGGCAGGCGCCTGTAATCCCAGCTACTCGGGAGGCGGAGGCAAGAGAATCGCTTGAACCTGGGAGTTGGAGCTTGCAGTGAGCCGAGATGGTGCCAGAGCGAGACGGTGTCACTCTGGGCGACAGAGCGAGACTGTGTCTCAACAAGAAAAAAAAGAAGTAAAAAAAGTCCAGGCTTTCTTGCTTCCATTAGGGATAATGTTGATGAGTGATGCCGGCTCCAGAACTCCCTGTGGGATGGGCTGAGGCTTCTATTACAAATGACTTGAAGTTCACAGGTTCCAGAACAACTTTCCCTCAACCCTATTATATTTGCTTCACTTCCTTATAGATCTTCATCTTGTCCATGAGAACATTTCCTAATAATTCTTCTGCAAGTAAAGCTCAATCTCAGTGTCTGTTTCCTGATTAGCTCACCTAAGACACCATATTTTATATGCTTATGTGTCAGTTGTGTTTCCTTTTATAGGATATTTGTTTATATTTTTCCCTATTTTTTAATTTATTGGGTTTGATTTTTTCTTGTTGATTTGTGAAAGTTATTAATGTTCTTTTTAAATTTTGTGGCAACTGTCTTTTTTCATTTTGTGTCTTATCTTTTCATTATCTTTATGGTGACTCTTGATGGGCAGGTAATCTTATTTTTATGGCAGTTTAATTTGTCAGTCTTTTCTTACATAGTTAATTATTTTTGTGTTTTATTTAGGAAAGACTTCCATACTCTGAGATCAGAAATATATTCTCCATATTGACTTTAAAATGTTTTCTATTTTGTCTTTCACACAAATCTTTAATTTATAGGGAATTATATTTACAAGGAGTGTTAGGTAAAGATTTTATTTACTTCTACAAGGATCTCATATCTATCCATATTGCTAAACTCTTCTTTCTAATAAATATTTTGGAAATTTTTTTTATATTAAAAACCACTTCCTCTTTGGAAAATGACAATTTTGTTTCTCTCTCTCTCATGTTTTTTAAACCTTTTTTCTTGTTTTATTCCAATGGCTGGGAATTCAAATTCAGTCTTGAATATAAGTAGTAGGTAGTGGGCATTTTTGTCTTGCTCCTGCCTTCACAGGATCATTCTCACCATTAAGAAAGATATTTGCTTTACCTTTTGGTGATAATTTGTACAGGCTAAAATACGTTTATTTCTAAGGGAATTTAAAAAAATCATTATCAAATGCCTAAATTCATCAGATGTTTATTTTGCCTATATCCTGAATATCATGAAGATCAGATGTATTTTTATTTAGTCTTCTTTAAAAATTTTTTTTAAATTTTTTAGAGATTGGGTCTTGCTATGTTGCCCATGCTGGTCTCAAACTCCTGAGCTGAAGTGATCCCCCCTCCCACCTTGGCCTCCTAAATTGTTGGGATTACAGGCCAGAGCCACAGCACCTGGCCTTATTTAATCTCTTAATAGTATAACTCATATTTATAAATTTTTCTAACACACTGTCCCTGTAGAAGTGTGATAAATCCAATTTAGTCATGACATATTATCTCTTTTATTTGCTTCTTGAATCATTTGGTCTATATATTGTTTTAAAAGTTTGTTACTATGTTCATATATAATGGTGACTTCTCTTATACTCTCCATTGTCTGGCTTTAATATTAAAGTTTTATAACATTCAAAAATTGAATTAGAAAATTTTTTTGTTTCCTATATTTTAGAAATTTCATGAAAGTTTAGAGTGATTTGGGTTCTTTGAAAGTTTTGTAGAACTCCTTAAAAAGCCATCTGGAACTAGTGTATTCTTTGTAGAAGGTTTTAAGCTACTGATTAAATTTTTTAGAGCTTATAGAGTTATGCAAGCTTTGCAATTCTTGAGAAAGTTTAGTGTCTTAATCTGTTTTGTGCTGCTATCACAGAATTCCACAGACTGGGTAATTCAAAATGAACAAAAATTTACTGGCTCATGGTTCTGGAGGCTGGGAAGTCCAAGACTGAGGTGCCAACATTTGACAAAGGGCATTCTTACTGCATTACCCCACGGCAGAAGGCAGAAGGGGTCAGGAGAGAGTATATATAGAAAAGGGCGCCTAACTCCTCTTTTTATGATAAACCTATTCCCATGATAACACCATTAGTCAGTCCATTCATAAGAGTGGAGCCCTTATGACTTAAATACATCTTAGAGGTCCCACCTCCGAATACCATTACATTGGTAAAGAAATTCTAATGCATTCTTTTTGGAGGGCCACATTCAAACCATAGCATTTGGTAAGTGACATTTTTCTAGGAATTCTTACATTTTGACTATGGTTTAAATTTATTGCTACAATTGTTTATAATATTATCTTATTTTCAAAATATCTGCTGGATATGCGTTTTCTACTTGTTACCATGATTTTAGTGTCATCTCTTTTTATTTGTCACTCTTGGATAGATTTCTCTATTTTATTCTTCTTTTCAATGGACCAACTTTTGGCTTTCTGGTCCTTCTCTATTGTGTTCTCTTTTCTATTTTTTAATTTTTCTACTTTCTTTCTTTCTTATCTTGTTGAAGTTTTTTCTAACTTCTTAAGTTGGACATCTTCATTTCCAAAAAAAAAAAAAAAGCCTTTCTTTTTTTTTTTAACATAAACATTCAATGGTACAGGTTTTGCTCTAGGTACGACTTTGGCAAAATTCTATGTTTTGATCTTAATATTTTCATTATTGTTTAGTTTTTGTGTATTGTTATATTCCATACAAGTTCATCTTTGGCCACTTATTTGAATTTATGTCATTTTGTTTCCAAATATATGTTTTTGTTTTTTGTTATTGACTTCTAATTTAATTCTATTTACAAAGAATGTGGTCTTTATAACAATGATTCTTTGAAATTAGTTTAAAAATGTATTTTGTAACCCAGCACATAGTGCTTCCATGTTTATTTGAAAAGAATGAGCTTTCTTTTTGTAATATTCCATAAATGTCCCATATCAGAAGTTTCTTAGTTTTGCCCTTGCAATAGTCTTGCTTTATTAAATTTTTGGCCATTTGGAAGAGGTATATTGAAATGCCTTACTATGATCATGGACATGTAATTTTCTTCCTGATTTCTACCAACTACTGATTTACTTATTTTGAGATATTTTAATGATGCATAGACATTTAGATTTTTATGTTTTTCTGGCAAATTTCACCTTTTAGTCTAAGACTGGATTTCTTCCCTAACACAGCCCATATTCAATTATTATGGTGCCCTTTGTGGTAAGCAGAATTCCACAAATGTGCCCCCAAATTTCCTTCTTCTTGCTATACCCACACTACACAATCCCTGGGACTATGATTTTGATGACTTTTTCCCCGTTGTTATGTTGTGGTACTGTTGACTTTAAGAAAGGGAGATGACCAGGGTGGGCATAAAAGGCTCACATGAACCTTTATGCAGACAGTTTTGCTGGCCAGGGGCAGAAACAGAAGCCAGAGAGATTTGAAGCATGAAGAAAGATTGGATGCAAGAGAGGTCTCTGTTGCTGAGATGGCAAGGATCCAGTGTAAAGACCTGATAGTAGCCTGTAAGAGCTGAAAACAGTCCCTGATTAACAGCTAGCAAGACAATGGAGACCTCAATCATACAGCAGCAAGGAAATATTTTCAACCAACAACCAGAAGGTGTTCAAAGCAAATCTCTCCCTCCTTAAGCCTCCAGGTAAGAATACAGCCTGCCAACACTTTGATATCATCTTTATGAGATCCTATGCACGGAGTCTAGCCATGTTGTGCCCATCTTCTGGCCTATGTTTACTGTGAGATAATAAATTGGTGTTTTTTAAACCCAAGTTTGTGATAATTTCTTACAGAGCGATAGAAAGCTTATACAACCTCCTTACCCTTAAGAATGCTTTTTGTTGGGGCAGAGCACAGTGGCTCACTCCTGTAATCCCAGTACTTTGGGAGGCTAAGGCAGGCGGATCATGAGGTCAGGAGTTTGAGACCAGCCTGGCCAGCATGGTGAAACTCCGTCTTTGCTAAAAATATAAAAAATTAGCCGGGCAGGTGGCATGCACCTGCAGTACCAGCTACTCAGGAGGCTGAGGCAGGAGAATTACTTGAATCCTGCAGGCGGAGGAGGCTGCAGTAAGCTGAGATCACACCACTGCACTCCAGCCTGGTTGACAGAGCGAGACTCATGTCTCAAAAAAAAAAAAAAGAAAAAAAAAAGAATTCTTTTTATTTTAACATCTATTTTGTTGGTTATGATTACAGTTATAACACTTCCCTTTTGTTAGTATTTTGGACGTTTTCCATCCCTCTGTTTTTAGGTTTTCCATATTATTATTTTTTAGACATTGTCTTATAAGCAGCATATACCAAACTGTAAAAATCCAAACTGCAAATCTCTGTGTTTTAATTTAAGAATTTTGTCTAAATGCATTTAGTGCAATTACTAATGTGTTTAAATTTGGATCTACCATCTTTTTTTCTGTGCTTTTTTCTTCTGTGCTTTCTTCTACTTTCTTGCTGTTTAAAAATTGGCATTTTCTTTCTTATTGAATGTTTCCCTTTTTATTAGTTTGGAAGTTGTACATTCTAACTCTATTTTAGGGTTTACACTTAAATTTTACTACGCATATTCAATAAAAATATGGGAAATTTTGTGAATTTAGATGTCATTCTTGTCCCTGGAACCATCAAAATGTTCCTACATTATTTAAATTTACTAAACATGTAACCAAAGAGAGAAGTTGCCCAGTGATTCTTTGCCTTCTCACTTCACCTTCTCTGAAAAAAGGGAGGAAGGATGTCTTCCTATTCTTCCCAACTTTGTCCTGTCCGTGTTGATATCATCCATATACAACAGCGTTCAGATCCCAGAACTCCTGCAACTCTTGACAAGTTACCTGTTTTGAGTTTTACTTTGCTAATCTGTAAAGTGGGGATAGCAAAACCAAGCTTGTTGGAGTTTTTGAGATAAATAAATTAGATAATATATGTATAGCCAGTAAATGCCTAATGCTCAATAAAATCATTATTTTTATCCATTAAATATATTGATTTTATTTTTCATATCATAACTTCCTTTGATTAGCAACTTCTGTCTTCTCAAGGATATGAATATCTTTATGTATGTCTGTGTTCACATTATATCCCACTTTGTTTCACTGAATTACACTCCCATATCGATACAGTAGTCTGTTAAAGGCCTTTTCATATAGGGTTTGGAGTGTAAAGACAATCAAGTCAAAAGCAGTCCCTAAGGAGCACCATTCTGTAGGTTCTCATAATACTTTTGAATATGGAATGAGCGACCAGCAATAATTATAACCCTAAAAAAACATTATCACCTTTACAGCCAAGAAGGACAGGGCAACTTCAGTAAGTTTATGTAAATTGAAAAGCGTATAATTTTTAACCTATGTATTTGGACTTCAGTAAAAGCCAAGTGGAGAGCATTGCTCCAAATAGGCTTTCAAAAACAGTTCATGAGATTTTAGTAGCTTTCTAAATTTGACCATGGATGCTTATACCTTTTAATTTAGTGGATTTGAAATGCTTGGCTTCAAGTAGCATGTTGTAAGAAGGTTATTTCTGGACCTTCTCCATGTGTAATGTATAAAATTAGCATCCTTCTTTGGCAATTGAACCTCTTCCTTTCAAAGCTAACCCAACTCATCAGATTGTTATAAATGAAGACTAATTAACTGTTCTTCTGCTTTAAGTTTAAATCCTTTATTGGCACAGATGCCTAGAGGTCAAGTTTGTGTGGCATGAGTCAAACAAATTATCATCAGTATTACAATCACACTGAAGCACAAATAATTGAAAAAAACCAAACAAACTAGAATTACCTCTTTGTGATCATACTAAAGTCAAAATGTAATTGTAAGTGTTGATCTTCAAAGATTCAACCCAAGGGTGAAAAAAAGGAAGTCTACTTAAAGCACGTCTCTCGGACCTTCACATTTCTTTCTTTTCTGAAGTTGAGCAGCTGCAATGGAAACTGCCAACACGTCTGCCTTGCACATGAACAATGAAAAATATACCCATGATTGCCAAGTTAGCTAGAACCCACGATGGTAGAGAGGCCAATGCTGTTAAAAACGATGCAGATCCTCACTAAATAACAGTATAAAAAGACATGTCCTAGATCACTACTGCCAAGGGAAGGGAGGAGAGTCCTTTGAAGACTAAAAGACACAGAAGACCATGTTGTTCTATTTTTCAAGGAACTGGGAACATTACAGGCAGGAAAAATGTTAAATATGGGTATAGACAGGCAATATAACAAGGTTTCATTGTGTTTCTACTTTCAAAAAGTTTCAACAAAATGAGAAGATTGAATCATTCTGCAGCAAGACCTCATGAAAAACAATCTATGGGGCATTTGAGGAAGAGAATGCATGTAGACACTATGCTTATCTCTGGGTTGGCCAAGGCCAGAGCCGGCTTCCTCCGCTTGTTGGGAGGTGCGGAGGGAGAGGCGGGACAGCACGAGTTTCAGGCGGGAGCGGGCTCGGCGGGCGCAGGCTCGGCGAGTCCCCGCACTTGGAGCAATCGGCCGGCGTGGGCAGTGAGGGGCTTAGTACCCAGGCCAGCAACTGCAGAAAGTGCACCAGGTCCCCCCCTCCCACAGTGCCGGCCCGCTGGCGCTGTGCTCGCGGGGTCTCAGCTGCCTCCCCGCGGGGCAGGGGCCGGACCTGCAGCCCGCCATGCCCGAGCTTCCCCCTCCGCCCCACGCCCGGTGGGCTCCTGCGCGGTGGGAGCCTCCCTGAGAAACGCCGCCCCTTGCGCCGGGGGCGCCCAGTCCCATCGACTGCGCAAGGTCTGAGGAGTGCCCGCGCAGGGCATGGTACTGGCAGGCAGCTCAGCCCCCGTGGAGCCACTAGGTGAAGCCAGCTGGGCTCTTTTGAGTCTAGTGGGGACTTGGAGAACCTTAATGTCTACCTAAGGGATTGTAAATACACCAATCAGCCCCTGTGTCTAGCTCAAGGTTTGTAAATACACCAATCAGTGCTCTGTATCTAGCTAACCTAGTGGGGACTTGGAGAACTTTTCTGTCTAGCACTCTGTCTAGCTAAAGGATTGCAAACACACCAATCAGCACTGTGTCTAGCTCAGGCTTTGTAAATACACCTATCAGTACTCTCTCAAAATGGACCAATCAGCTCTCTGTAAAATGGACCAATCAACTCTCTGTAAAATGGACCAATCAGCAGGATGTGGGTGGGGTCAGATAAGGCAATAAAAGCAGGCTGTCCAAAACACAGGGGCAAGCCATTTGCCTCCCTTTGATTGCTGTGTGGGGTATGTTCTTTGACTGTTTACAATAAATCTTGTTGCTGCTCACTCTTGGGGTCTGCCCTTCTTTTATGAGCTGTAACACTTACCACGAAGGTTTGCAGCTTCACTATTGAAGCCAGCAAGACCACGAGGCTAGCGGGAAGAATGAACAACTCCAGACCTACTGCCTTTAAGAGCTGTAACCCTCACCATGAAGGTCTACAGTTTCATGTCTGAAGTCAGCGAGATCATGAAGCCACCAGAAAGAAGAAACTGTGCACACATCTGAACATCTGAAGGAACAAACTCTGGATACACCATCTTTAAGAACTGTAACACTCATACGAGGGTTGGCAGCTTCTTTCTTGAAGTTAGTGAGACCAAGAACCCACCAAATGTGGACACACCAACAGATCCTTTCTTTGTGGCTGCTAGCACAAGTACCACAGCCCATGGTGTGGCCCACCATAGTGAGCTTTATCCTCCTGCCTTAGTTGTGGTAGCTGCTGCTTCTATGTATTTATACCCAGGCCGACATGTGCCTTTCAAAGTGCGAGAGAGGACAATACTCAGCTTAAAGCACTTGCCGGGAACTCTAGGGCATTTTCACCTGCTCTTTCTCCAAGATGCAAGCCTGCCCCGAGCACGGCAGGTTAAATATAAGCTTCAGGGACTATGCTCCTTGAATCACTCAACTCAGCACCAACTCTTCCTACTCTCATGGTGATTTCTCAGAGACTGTCTTCCCTGAATCTAGACCTTAGAGACGTTTGTTTCTCGAAAACAACAATTTTCTGAGGAATTCACCAGTAGACTGCAGTGCTGGTGAATTTTTTTGTGCTACAGTCTTTATCAGAGATGAAACGCAGTACCTTGTTTCTCTCTAGTCAGAGCCAGCATTATGTTCCTAAAGAATTGACTTCCCATTGGTGAGGTAGACTATTGATACGGGAAGTTGATAACATTGTGTTTTGTAACATTTCAGATACAATATTTAACATGATAACATTTCAGAGCATGTAGAGAATTTGAATCATGGTTCTACCACTGCTTGATCTTGCAAAACTTACTAAAGCTTTGTGCGCCTCAGTTTTTTGCATCTGTCAAATGGAGATAAAATGGTACCTATCTCACAGGATTATGTGGAGGATTAAGTGACTTGAAACATACAAAGCAATTAGAAAAGATGTTGAATAGTGACTCTAGCCCATAGAGTCAGGCAAGAAGGTCCCTGAGGGAAATCACCATGGGACTAGGAAGAGCTGGGTTTGAGGTGAGTAGTTCAAGGAGCATAGTCCCTGAAGCTTATGTTCATTTAACCAGCTGTGCTGTAGGCAGGCTTGTGTGTGGAGAAAGCTCCATCAGGGTGTTTCTGCCATCCTGCCATAAAGGAGACTGTATATTTCAAACACTAATAACAACATTAGCCTGAATCTGGATAACTCTAGAGATTAGAAGGAAAATATAGAAAATTGTGAATAATACAAGGGGCAGAAACTGGATTGCCGTATGACCCACCACATGAGGTTGACTACATGGTACCCATGTAGGCTGGGCCTTCGGGCACCATGGCCTGAAAGGTTCCAGAGGCTGAGCTTGGTATGCAAGGAGTGGAATGACAACAGAGCTGGAATTTTAAATAATCCATTTAGGCTTGAGCAAAAAACTACACTGTGGCCTGAGAACCTAGATCCTCCTCTAGTAGTTTGGATTGTGTAAACCACTAAGATATTATATAAGCAAAGATAGGGGAAGATAGCCCTTGAAATGGAAAATTTACCAATGATGGATCTATCATAATTTTGAGTGATAGCTAGACTTAGATATAAACAAACAAAAAAAATGGACTCTAACCTTTTTTGCTGTTAAATCTGTCAGTTACATAGATCTCTTCTATTGTTTAGCTGCTTTGCAGGTATTAAGGATGACAGCAATGTTTGGACAATTTTGCCAAGCACTTAGGGGCTCTATCATGAATTGTGGGAAGCAGGAAATGTGCAAGCAGCATAGGAGTGCACCACTGAGGAGAGAGTGACTATTCTACAGCAAAGTTTTCCTTTCTGGTGATATAAAAAGCAGTGGGACATTCACTGCTAATCTCTTTGTGATGACATAAGGAAGAATCCTTATAAAGGTTTAGGACTCTCAGGGAGAGATGTATTTCCCTTTTGAAAGGATATTTCTATCACTGTAGAGCACTGAATTTGGTTTCTGTCACACATATCTAATATGATGGGTGTTGCATGTGAAACGCAGCACCTGTGACAACCTACTGAGGGACTGCTCAGAGACTGCTACTTCTAGGAATTCACTGAAAGCCTTGGAAAACGTGGAGAATCTCCATTTTCAGAGTTAATGGACTTAGGTATAATTGTTTCAATTGTCTGAAATATCATATTTGATTTTCCTTAGAATATCACAGTGGTGAAAGGGCAGGTTCTGGTTCTGAAGCTGGTTCAAGTCCTAGCCCTGCCACTTCCTGGCTGTGAGACCTTGAGCAAGTTGTTTAGTTTCTCTATACCTCAGTTTCCCCCTTATTAAAAAGCAATAATAACCACTTAATTTCAATGAGGTTAAATATACGATACATTTTGAATCAATGAATTCAATACACCTGTAATCAAACTGGCATGTATTAAGGACTCAAGAAATGTTGGCTTTCAGTCTTTTACTAATACTACCATATTTACACCCTGGAGAATGCCTGATGCAGTCATTTGTGTCATACAGGTATGCATACTTGAGGTCCAGCCCACCGGATGGTTTGGTTTCTACATTGGATAAGCACTGGGGAGTCCCAGCTGGAGTTGAAGCTCTGCTCACAAGTAGAAATTTTAAAAGGCTAGACATTGTGGGGGACTGGTGGTTTGTACTACCAGGGTCTATTGTATCAGAAGATAGAAGACCTTCATGGAAGACCAGTAAGGAACCAGCTGAGACACAAGCTCACCTTGGGGAAAGAGCCATCAGGTACACAGCATAGTTGATGAGCCGTGGCCAAGTCATTGAAAAGAAGGGGAAGGGTGATTTCAAATACATCAGGGGAGACTATTTTGCTCTTCCTATATTCCTTTGTTATTGAATACTAAAAAATTAGGGGCTATTAGAAAGCACTATTTTCATGAAAACCCGTACTAGATTGTCATGAGAAATCCTTAAGAAAATCCTTAATGTAATGGTTTCTCTTCCTCTAGGAATAAAGGATTGTGACCAAGTTTGCTAAGCAAAAGAGGCTTGGGAAATACCAATCGGATTCCTACCAGCTGTCCATTGGGGAATCTGAATGTTTTTACTGTGGGCAGGAAACTTCCGTTCCTTTCTTTTGGTGATGAAGAGAGTCTGAAAGATTGGTGAGTACTAAAAGAAATAGAGGTGGATTGTGCTCACTCTGGCTGGTCAAGGTAAACTGAACAACCTCGTTCTCTAAAGCTGATGATATTTCAGGATGGACCTGGCTGAGTTGCATTCAAATTTCAAAATTCTTCTGTTTGGTTGAATTTTTTCCTTTTTCCATTTCCATATGTTGTTACATGGACGTCTTTGCCTCTAGCCCAAGTAAACTATGATGCCAGAGTCCTCTGAATACAACCATGCATACTGTTTTGCTTTTGGACTGTATTTCAAATAGGTTCTTATCTCCAAAGGTACATCTAACAGTAAATATACTCTTCTCTTCCACTCAAACTTCTACTCTGCTCCAGCCTCCCCTCTGTGCTTTCCTGTCAAAAGAAGTGAGGTTTTGTTGACAAAGACCTGTTTTAAAATAGAGACATTCATCTTAAGGATAATACACTCCACCTCTCCAAAAAGGATGAGGCAAAGAAACAGTTACTGTTGGAATGAGAATAGGAAACCGATGCTACACACCATATCTGCTCCAGGCATGGGATCTGGCTTCCATTGAAGTCTGGCCTGCTTTTGCATTGTGACTGGCCCGGGGACCAGAAACCAAAGGCGGCCTGGTCAGGATACAGCCATGAATAGAGTGGACATAGATCATTTACAGAAGATTAGCTCACAATACCCCTGGAAATAAAGAAGTCTAATAGGATCTGGGGTCAGAAAGCCTTCACCTTGGTTACCCTCTGAAGCTTTGGGTTTTGTCTCAGGCATATTCCTTGATTGTAATTTTCTAAAATCCAGTAAAACCTCTTGTTCCAATGACTTACTGATGAATTTCTCTACAGGCCACCTCCCTGGGAGCTATTGAGAACTTCCACATATCAAAGCTGTTGAATTATACATCCCTTACACAGAATACTTCAATGTATTGTTAAATGTCTTGACAGTGGCCCTATTTATCTGATATTGCTAATCTGACTTAATCTAGTCCAACCCCCCACCCCCAAAAATGTCTGCTAGGCACCACAAAATGCAAAGGAACTCTCTTCTTTCTAACTACAAAGCTTGCTGCTTAATTGTACAAATATTTGTGGTTTTGGCAAAGGTGAATGCTAATTTGTTGTTTTAGTATAAATCTGGAAAGGTTAGGAGAGTGCTAAGAAAATAGGACCTACATACATGTGATGTGCTAAATACTTGGGAGATGCTGAGGCGCTGCAAATAAGTAAAAGCTTGCAAAAAATCCGAAAGGAAACATTTTTCGTAGTTATCGGATACACAGAAGAGACAACAGAAAAAAAACAGGCAAGAACTGGCCCTAGGGGTAAAAAGGAATTTTTTTTTTCTCTATAGATGTGTCTTGCCTTCATTTGGTTGCTTACTGCATTTGATTTTTACTTTAGAAATTGGTTTAGGGATTATAAGGGAGGGAATGATTTAACGAGTCATAATGCTTCAGCCTGGAAATTAGAATATTCAACAATGAGAGATAATCAAATAATTAAAATTACAAATATGCCTTTCTTTATGCATCTTTAAAATAGGTGTAGTGTCCTGTTAGGAAGATGAATTAGCTAATGATTAGGAAGCACTTAGAGACCCTCAGGTGAAAGTTTTATTGCTTTGCTGGATTTATTTGTCTGAGTTAAATGTTCTGTGGTCTAAGGCAGTGCTTCTCAAACTTCAGTGTGCATACAAAACCCGGGGGGCTCTTGTTAAAATGTGGATTCTGATTCAGTAGGTTTGGGGTGCTGCTCAAGAGTTTGTATTTCTGGTCAGCTCCCAGTGTCAATCTGCCATACCACACTTTGAACAAGGATCTAAAATCTCTGTTTCTCAAAGCTGGCTATAAATTGGAATCAGCTGTTGATCTTTGTAAAAACTTTCCAAAGATTCCGACTTAATTAGCCTGGGGCCTCTGCCGGGCATTGGGATTTTTTAAGTTCCTCATTTTCTTGAATCTAATGTGCATCCAAGTGTAAGAACCATACTGGTCCAAGGACCTGGTATTCTGGCCCAGTCTAACAGGTTGTGTGAGAACTAAATGAGATAATGCAGCAAAGTACTTGGCCCAGCCCCTGTCACATAATGGTCCCTCAATAAACCTTAATTGTTACAGGCAGCCTTGGCTGTGACAAGAGATACCACCCAAGGTGCAGACAACACTGACTCACAGAATATCAGGCAGATGTCAAGGATATTGGCAGACGTCAAGGTCAGCGATAGGGCAGGGGAAACTTTGGCCCTTAGTAGCTGCACAGCAGGTATCTCTGTGTAAGCAGAGCAAGAGAGGAGATGTGACAGCTGTGTAGCTGCATGTCATGGCCTCTGTGTGAACTTGAGAAGGACCCGTAAAA
The DNA here is from genome assembly GCF_047675955.1 of Chlorocebus sabaeus. Classification (NCBI taxonomy): domain Eukaryota; kingdom Metazoa; phylum Chordata; class Mammalia; order Primates; family Cercopithecidae; genus Chlorocebus; species Chlorocebus sabaeus. The sequence goes on along the minus strand of NC_132918.1, from coordinate 63,691,188 downwards.
GGGTGGTTTACACTATGGAAAACAATAGGTCAGGTCCTCAAAAAATTAAAAATAGAATCACCATATGATACAGCAATTCCACTTCTGGGGATATACCTAAAAGAACTGAAAACAGGGTGTTGAGGAAGTATTTGTCCACCCATGCTGACAGCAGCATTATTCACAATAGTCAAGAAGTGGAAGCAACCCAAGCGTCCATTGGCAAATAAATGGATAAACAAAATGTGACATATGGGCACAATGGCATAGTATTCAGCCTCTAATAGGAAGGAAACTCTGACACACGCTGCAACATGGATGAATCTTGAGGACATTGTGCTAAGTAAAATAAACCAGACACAAAAGGATCAATAGTGTGTAATTCAGCTTACATGAGGTACCTATATTAGTCAAATTCACAGAGACAGAAAGTAGAATGGTGGTTGCCAGGCGATGGGAGGAGAAGGGAACAAGAAGGTTGTGTTTCATGGGTACAGAGTTTCAGTTTTACAAGATGAAAAATGTTTTGGAGGTTGGTTGCACAACCATGTCAGTGTACTTAATGCCACTTAACTGTACACTTCAAAACAATTAAGATGGAAAACTATGTTATGCATATTTTACTATAACTTAAAAAATAATATATATTTTAAAATAACTAGAAAAGTGGATTTGGAATATTCCCAATGCAAAGAAATGATAAATGTTCGATGTGATGGAAATCCCAGTTACTCTGATTGGGTCATTACGCATTGTATGCTTGTATCAAAATGTCACATGCACCCCCAAAAATATGTACAATTATTATGTATCCATAAAACTAAAAAGAAAAGTTTCTTAAAAAGATGTGACTCAAGTGTCCTCAGTATGAGTGAACAAGGAATCATAAAAATGTAGGCTGTTATATAACTTGCCTTTTCCTGTGGACCTCTGGGATATGGAAATTTCTAGGTCCATAAATAGAATATATTTGAAAGTATCCAGTAGGACAGTTGGGCTATTAAAATGATAACTTTATCAATAGACTAATAGTTAAGAACTTACTGTGAAGATAAGGGGGGGTGCCCAAGATGGCCGAATAGGAACAGCTCCAGCCTCCTGCTCCCAGCGTGAGTGACACAGAAGATGGGTGACTTCTGCATTTTCAACTGAGGTACCAGGTGCATCTCACTGGGGCATGTCAGACAGTTGATGCTGGTCTGCAGGTGCAGCCCAATCAGCGAGAGCTGAAGCAGGGCAAGGCATTGCCTCACCTGGGAAACTCAAGGGGGAAGGGAATTCCTTTTCCTAGCCAAGGGAAATCCAGACACACAACACCTGGAAAATCAGCTAACTCCCACCCTAATACTGTGCTTTACCAAGGGTCTTAGCAAATGGCACACCAGGAGATTATATCCCACACCTGGCCCAGAGGGTCCCACGCCCACGGAGCCTCCCTCACTGCTAGCACAGCAGTCTGAGATCTAACTGCAAGGCGGCAGCAAGGCTGGGGGAGGGGCACCCACCATTGCAGAGGCTTAAGTAGGTAAACAAAACCTCTGGGAAGCTTGAATCAGGTGGAGCCCACCGCAGCTCAAGGAGGCCTGCCTGCCTCTGTAGACTCCACTTCTGGGGACAGGGCATAGCTAAACAAAAAGCAGCAGAAACCCCTGCAGATGTAAAAGTCCCTGTCTGACAGCTTTGAAGACAGCAGTGGTTCTCCCAGCATGGAGGTTGAGATCTGAGAACAGAGAGACTGCCTGCTCAAGTTGGTCCCTGACCCCTCAGTAGCCTAACTGGGAGACATCCCCCAGTCTGTACTAGGTGCAGACCGACACCTCACACCACACACACCCCTGAGACGAAGCTTCCAGAGCAAGAATCAGACAGCAACACTCACTGTTCAGCAATATTCTATCTTCTGCAGCCTCCACTGCTGATACCCAGGCAAACAGGGTCTGGAGTGGACCTCAAGCAAACTCCAACAGACCTGCAGCTGAGGGTCCTGACTGTTAGCAGGAAAACTAACAAACAGAAAGGACACCCACCCCAAAACCCCATCAGTATGTCACCATCATCAAAGACCAAAGGTAGATAAAACCACAAAGATGGGGAAAAAGCAGTGCAGAAAAGCTGGAAAGTCAAAAAATCAGAGCGCATCTCCCCCTTCAAAGGAATGCAGCTCATCAACAGCAACGGAACAAACCTGGTTGGAGAATGACTTTGAGGAGTTGAGACAAGAAGGCTTCAGTCAATCAGACTTCTCAGAGCTAAAGGAGGAACTACATAACCAGCGCAAAGAAACTAAAAACCTTGAAAAAAGAATGGATGAATGGATAACTAGAATAATCAATGCAGAGAAGACCTTAAAAGAACTGATAGAGATGAAAACCATGACACAAGAAATATGTGACAAATGCACAAGCTTCCGTAACCGACTCGACCAACTGGAAGAAAGAGTATCAGTGATTGAAGATCAAATGAATGAAATGAAGTGAGAAGAGAAGTGTAGAGAAAAAAGAGTAAAAAGAAATGAACAAAGCCTCCAAGAAATATGGGATTATGTGAAAAGACCAAATCTACATCTGATTGCTGTGCCTGAAAGTGATGGGGAAAATGGAATCAAGTTGGAAAACACTCTGCAGGATATCATCCAGGAGAACTTCCCAAACCTAGTAAGGCAGGCCAACATTCAAATTGAGGAAATACAGAGAACACTACAAAGATACTCCTCGAGAAGAGCAACTCCAAGACACATAATTGTCAGATTCACCAAAGTTGAAATGCAGGAAAAAATGTTAAGGGCAGCCAGAGAGAAAGGTCGGGTTATCCACAAAGGGAAGCCCATCAGACTAACAGCAGATCTCTCGGCAGAAACTCTCCAAGCCAGAAGAGAGTGGGGACCAATATTCAACATTCTTAAAGAAAAGAATTTTCAACCCAGAATTTCATATCCAGCCAAACTAAGTTTCATAAGTGAAGGAGAAATAAAATCCTTTACAGACAAGCAAATGCTTAGAGATTTTGTCACCACCAGGCTTGCCCTACAAGAGATCCTGAAGGAAGCACTAAATGTGGAAAGGAACAACCGGTACCAGCCATTGCAAAAGCATGCCAAAATGTAAAGTCCATTGATGCTAGGAAGAAACTGCATCAACTAATGAGCAAAATAGCCAGCTAATATCATAATAACAGGATCAAGTTCACACATAACAATATTAACCATAAATGTAAATAGAATAACTGGTCCAATTAAAAGGCACAGACTGGCAAATTGGATAAAGAGTCAAGACCCATCAGTTTGCTGTATTCAGGAGACCCATCTCACATGCAGAGACACACATAGGCTCAAAATAAAGGGATGGAGGAAGATCTACCAAGCAAATGGAAAACAAAAAAAAAAGCAGGGGTTGCAATCCTAGTCTCTAATAAAACAGACTTTAAACCAACAAAGATCAAAAGAGACAAAGAAGGCCATTACCTAATGGTAAAGGGATCAATTCATCAGGAAGAGCTAACTATCCTAAATATATATGCACCCAATACAGGAGCACCCAGATTCATAAAGCAAGTCCTTAGAGACTTACAAAGAGACTTAGACTCCCACACAATAATAATGGGAGACTTTAACACCCCACTGTCAACATTAGACAGATCAACAAGACAGAAAGTTAACAAGGATATCCAGGAATTGAACCCAACTCTACACAAAGCAGACCTAATAGACATCTACAGAACTCTCCACCCCAAATCAACAGAATATACATTCTTCTCAGCACCACATCACACTTATTCCAAAATTGATCACATAGTTGGAAGTAAAGCACTCCTCAGCAAATGTAAAAGAACAGAAATTATAACAAACTCTCTCTCAGACCACAGTGCAATCAAACTAGAACTCAGGACTACGAAACTCAATCAATATCACTCAACTACATGGAAACTGAACTACCTGCTCCTGAATGACAACTGGGTACATAACGAAATGAAGGCAGATATAAAGATGTTCTTTGAAACCAATGAGAACAAAGATACAACATACCAGAATCTCTGGGACACATTTAAAGCAGTGTGTAGAGGGAAATTTATAGCACTAAATGCCCACAAGAGAAAGCAGGAAAGATCTAAAATTGACACCCTAACATCACAATTTATAAAACTAGAGAAGCAAGAGCAAACACATTCAAAAGCTAGCAGAAGGCAAGAAATAACTAAGATCAGAGCAGAAGAGAAGGAGATAGAGACACAAAAAACCCGCCAAAAAATCAATGAATCCAGGAGCTGTTTTTTTGGAAAGATCAACAAAATTGGTAGACCTCTAGCAAGACTAATAAAGAAGAAAAGAGAGAATAATCCAATAGATGCAATAAAAAATGATAAAGGGGACATCAACACTGACCCCACAGAAATACAAACTACCATCAGAGAATACTATAAACACCTCTACACAAATAAGCTAGAAAGCCTAGAAGAAATGGATAATTTCCTGGACACTTACACTCTCCCAAGACTAAACCAGGAAGAAGTTGAATCCCTGAATAGACCAATAGCAGGCTCTGAAATTGATGCAATAATTAATAGCCTACCAACCAAAAAAAGTCCAGGACCAGACGGATTCACAGCTGAATTCTACCAGAGGTACAAGGAGGAGCTGGTACCATTCCTTCTGAAATTATTTCGATCACTAGAAAAAGAGAGAATCCTCCCTAACTCATTTTATGAGGCCAACATCATCCTGATAACAAAGCCTGGCAGAGACACAACAAAAAAAGAGAATTTTAGACCAATATCCCTGATGAACATCAATGCAAAAATCCTCAATAAAATACTGGCAAACCGGATCCAGCAGCACATCAAAAAGCTTATCCACCATGATCAAGTGGGCTTCATCCCTGGGATGCAAGGCTGGTACAACATATGCAAATCAATAAACGTAATCCAGCATATAAACAGAACCAAAGACAAAAACCACATGATTATCTCAATAGATGCAGAAAAGACCTTTGACAACATTCAACAGCCCTTCATGCTAAAAACTCCTAATAAATTCGGTATTGATGGAACGTATCTCAAAATAATAAGAGCTATTTATGACAAACACACAGCCAATATCATACTGAATTGGACAAAACTGGAAGCATTCCCTTTGAAAACTGGCAGAAGACAGGGATGCCCTCTCTCACTACTCCTATTCAACATAGTGTTGGAAGTTCTGGCTAGGGCAATCAGGCAAGAGAAAGAAATAAAGGGTATCAGTTAGGAAAAGAAGAAGTCAAATTGTCCCTGTTTGCAGATGACATGACTGTATATTTAGAAAACCCCATCATCTCACTCCAAAATCTCCTTAAGTTGATAAGAAACTTCAGCAAAGTCTCAGGATACAAAATCAATGTGCAAAAATCACAAGCATTCTTATACACCAATAACAGACAAACAGAGAGCCAAATCATGAATGAACTCCTATTCACAATAGCTTCAAAGAGAATAAAATACCTAGGAATCCAACTTACAAGAGATGTAAAGGACCTCTTCAAGGAGAACTACAAACCACTGCTCAGTGAAATAAAAGAGGACGCAAACAAATGGAAGAACATACAATGCTCATGGATAGGAAGAATCAATATTGTGAAAGTGGCCATACTGCCCAAGGTAATTTATAGATTCAGTGCCATCCCCATTAAGCTACCAATGACTTTCTTCACAGAATTGGAAAAAACTGCTTTAAAGTTCATATGGAACCAAAAAAGACCCTGCATTGCCAAGACAATCCTAAGCCAAAAGAACAAAGCTGGAGGCATCACGCTACCTGACTTCAAACTATACTACAAGGCTACAGTAACCAAAACAGCATGGTACTGGTACCAAAACAGAGATATCGACCAATGGAACAGAACAGAGCCCTCGGAAATAATGGCACACGTCTACAGCCACCTGATCTTTGACAAACCTGAGAGAAACAAGAAATGGGGAAAGGATTCCCTATTTAATAAATGGTGCTGGGAAAATTGGCTAGCCATAAGTAGAAAGCTGAAACTACATCCTTTCTTTACTCGTTATACGAAAATTAATTCAAGATGGATTAGAGACTTAAATGTTAGACCTAAAACCATAAAAACCCTAGAAAAAAAACCTAGGTAATACCATTCAGGACATAGGCATGGGCAAGGACTTCATGTCTAAAACACCAAAAGCAATGGCAACAAAAGCCAAAATTGACAAATGGGATCTAATTAAACTAAAGAGCTTCTGCACAGCAAAAGAAACTACCATCAGAGTGAACAGGCAACCTACAGAATGGGAGAAAATTTTTGCCATCTACTCATCTGACAAAGGGCTAATATCCAGAACCTACAAAGAACGCAAACAAATGTACAAGAAAAAAAAAACAACCCCATCAAAAAGTGGGCAAATTATATGAGCAGACACTTCTCAAAAGAAGACATTCATACAGCCAACAGACACATGAAAAAAATGCTCATCACCACTTGCCATCACAGAAATGCAAATCAAAACCACAATGAGATACCATCTCATACCAGTTAGAATGGCAATCATTAAAAAATTAGGAGACAATAGTTGCTGGAAAGGATGTGGAGAAATAGGAACACTTTTACACTGTTGGTGGGACTGTAAACTAGTTCAACCATTGCGAAAAACAGTGTGACGATTCCTCAAGGATCTATAACTAGAAATACCATTTGACCCAGCCATTCCATTACTGGGTATATACCTAAAGGATTATAAATCATGCTGCTATAAAGACACATGCACACATATGTTTATTGTGGCACTATTCACAATAGCAAAGACTTGAAATCAACCCAAATGTCCATCAGTGACAGACTGGATTAAGAAAATGTGGCACATATACACCATGGAATACTATGCAGCCATAAAAAAGGATGAGTTTGTGTCCTTTGTAGGGACATGGATGCAGCTGGAAACCATCATTCTCAGCAAACTATCACAAGAACAGAAAAACCAACACCACATGTTCTCACTCATAGGTGGGAATTGAACATGAGATCACTTGGACATAGGAAGGGGAACATCACACACTGGGGCCTATTGTGGGGAGGGAGAAGTGGGGAGGGATAGCATTAGGAGATATACCTAACGTAAATGACGAGTTAATGGGTGCAGCACACCAACATGGCACATGTATACATATGTAACAAACCTGCACGTTGTGCACATGTACCCTAGAACTTAAAGTATAACAATAATAATAATAAAAAAAGAACTTACTGTGTGGCAGATACCATGCTAATCCCTTCATATTGATTATTTCCATTTACCCTCATTTTAACTCTGTGCAGTAGGTTCAAGTATTATCCCATTTCCAGATGAGGAAAAAGGCTCAAGGTTTCTAAGAAAGCAAGAGCTGGGCTTCTAACTGAACCTAAAATTATGCTTTTAACTACCACATCATCCTATGCATATAATATACTACTAGGGAACATTTCTTTAGTTTTCAGTCCTAAAGACTCATATTACATAATGGTTAGAATATGAGACCTACTTAGCATTTGCCACAGGAAAATATTGGTGGCTAAATTACTCAGCTATTTAGAAAAATTGAATACTTTTTCACAAAAGAGAAGAAAGCATTTGGATTGCAACAAGAATGTGTGTAGAAGCACTCTGACTTCATAAAAGGCTTTATGTTGGTGTAGTGTGTTACTAGAGATCTTTTCAGTTAAAAATGTCTAGGCAATGGTATTTTGGGCAGACTAAGTGACCTCTTGAGCTTTGACTCTTTATATAGATTTATACTACCTAAAGGCTAAAAGTAAACTAGAAGGTAATTATTTTTTTAAAAAAATGCTTCTTTTAAAGACAAAAGCCTTATGGAATATCTTATGAAATGATATGGGGAAAAATAAATATATATAAATACACACACACAAATAAGGGAACCACTATAATTTGGAACAAAACATAAGGAAAAATAAGTCTCTGTCTTTGAGAACAGTTTGGGGAGATGCAGCATGCATTCATAGCATTAGTCAAAGGCAGGGCTTCATGTGGTGATCTGTTACCTCTGCATTTACTTTTTACTATGTGCTAGACACTGTTGCTAGGTACTTTGCATATCTTATTTCATCGGACCCTCTTAACCACTCCACAAGCTAAATATTATGATCCCCAGTGTACAGATGAGAAAACTGAGACCCAGAATGTTTGAATGTCTTGCCCAAAGTCACACATCTAATCAATAGATGAGCCAAGACTGAGATCCAGGTCTTTCAGCTCCTAAATCTGTGTGCCTCCAGGGATGCTGTGCCAGGGAAGACTTGGGACACATATCACAGAGGGGTAAGGGAACGTTTTAGCAGACAGAGTGAGTGGGAGCTTACAAAGAGTGATGTTGAGGACTTTGGGATAATGTTCCTGTGTACTCCCCTCACCTCCATTATATGTCCCTTTCCATTTGTGTCGCATTCTCTATTATTAGTAATTGTTGGGCTATTGCATTATGTCTCAGGTTACCCCATTTTAAAATGAGATATTTGTGACAGGGGTCAAATGTGTGAATTTGTTTATTTCATAATATGAATTAGTTTATCAAGTCAAGTTCCTAAACGATCTGAAAATCGAGAAAATGGAAATTAGATTGACTGGTCAAGGGAAGGGATCAGTTTGAAGCCCACTTGGGGGAAGTCTCACTGGAAACCCAGATTCATGGGGCATTGGGTGTCTATGAAAATGGACAGATTGAGGAGCACAGAGGGACCAAGGACAATCCTCCTTCTAATTCACCATTTACAAAAACAGTCTTGAGATGATGCTTGAAGAAAACATTCAAAAATACATGAGGGTCTTCCTGACATAAACTAAGATTGAGGCAAGAATGAGTGGACAGGAAAGGGGATTCTCATTGGAGAAGGGGATCTATGTTGGGGAAACGTGAGATGAGAACCTACTGGGTGAGATGGGATAGTGAAAGAAGAGGTGCTAGTGAGTCACTGCATGTTTTAGACGGTGAAAAATGATGGGTCGGGACATAATCTGAAGGATAATAAAAGGGAGAAGCAAGGCAAAAGGTTGCTGACATAAACTCAGCTGCTGATGACATGGAGCAAAGAAGAGAACCTGGGGAATATGTTAAAAGGCAAATAGGCAAGATTTGGGGATGAATTTTAGCCTCAAGGACTTAAGAAAGGTCTTTAAACAAGTGGGCAAGCTAAAAGTTTGGGAGAGAGGATAATAAGTTCAATTCGAAATTGTGGTAAACATAAATTTATACTGGTAATAATTCAACACAGACTCTCTGATTTTAAAATAAGCCATCATTTAAAAATTTTTTAAAACATTGTAGAATTATTGAATTATAATAATACCAGCCCATATGCATAGAGAACTTTATGAATCCCCAGACACTATTGCATATTACTTCATTGGATTATTGGAGTTGGAATTCAAATCTGTGACTTCTGGCTCCTCTTAGAATCCGTGTTGACTCCTCTATCCTGCTTGCTAAGCCCCTCTTCTCAATGATAGGAGGGTGTAAACATGGCCAAATTAATCCGAAAGAAGAGTTTCAGCCATGGGTGAGGAGAAGGAAGTATTTGTCTACAAAAATGTCCAAGGCACTTATCCAGGCCTCTTTAAGTAACTATATAGGTTGGCAGCTATTTTTCCAGCAAGTTGAATTTTCTCGGAATTGTAACCATTGTATGAAAGCATAGGCATCTTTGTTATCTGACCTGCCCTTTACTATTTCAGTACTCTGTCTTGAAAATGACACAGAATACTAGTCAATCCCTGAAGTGAATAATGAACTTCCCTGAGCACAGAATTTCTTGCTTAATGTGGCTAGCAAATAACGAAGATAGTATTAGAGTGATAGATCAAATGACCCTGCCCAGGTCAAGCACATGGGGATACTATTAGTTGTGTTCATTTTATTTATTTATTTATTTATTTATTTTTATTTATTTATTTGAGACAGAGTCTCGCTCTGCCACCCAGGCTGGAGTGCAGTGGCACGATCTTGGCTCACCGCGAACTCCACCTCCCAGATTCAAGCAATTCTCCTGCCTTAGCCTTCTGAGTAACTGGGACTACAGGCACCTGCCACCATGCCTGTCTTATTTATTTATTTATTTATTTATTTATTTATTTAGTATTTTTGGTAGAAACAGAGTTTCGCCATGTTGGCCAGGCCAGTCTCAAATTCCTGACCTCAAGTGGTCCACCTGCCTTGGCCTCCTACAGTGCTGGGATTAAGGCGTGAGCCACCACACCAGTCCATTAGTTCTTTGTTTTTAAACAGCTTTATTGAAGTGTAATTTGCATAAAATTCACCAGTTGAAAGTATATAGTCCACTCATTTTTAGTAAATTTATAGAGTAAAACTACACTCTAATTTTAGAGCATTTCCATTCTCCCAAAAATCTCCCTCATGCCTGTTTCCAATTAATCCCTGCTGTCACCTCCAACCTTAGGCAACCTCTGATCTGCCTTCTGTCTGTATCAATTTGCCTCTTCTAGACACTTCATATAAATGGAATCATGCAATATGTAATCTCTTATATCTGAATTCTTTCACTTGGCACTCATATTGAGGTCCATTTATGTTGTGGCAAGTATCAGTACTTTATTTCTTTTTCTTGTTAAATAACATTCCACTGTATTGATACACAATATTTTGTTGTCTACTCACCAGTTAAACTTTTAGATTGTTTCCAGTTTTGGGTCATTATAAATACTGCTACTGTGAACATTTGTATACATGTCTTTGTGTGGACATTACATTTTCTCTTGCACAGATTCCTAGAAGTGGAATTGCTGAGTGGTATAGAAGGTTTAATTTGAAAAACAACAATAACAACAACAACAAAAAAAGATCTAACTGCTTCCAGAATAGCTGTACCATTTAACATTCCCACCAGCAATGCCTGAAGTTTGTAGCTTCTCCATACACACCATTCCCAACATTTGATAATGTCTGTCTGTCTTTTTAATTAGGGCCATTCTGTAGGTGTACAGAAGTATATCATTGACTTTAATTGGCATTTCTCAAATGACTGATGATACTGAGCATTTCAATATGCTTATTAACCATTTATATTTCTTTTTTGGTAAAATGTCTATCAAATATTTTGTCATTTTACAATGGGGCTGTTTGTTTTCTTACAACTTGTAGCACTTTGTTGTATGTATTCTGCATGAAGTCCTTTGTCAGATACATGATTTGCAAATATTTTCTGCCAGTGTGTGACTTATCTAATCATTGCTTTAGTGGTATCTTTTGAAGCACAAAAGTTTTCAAATTTGATAAAGTGCTATTTATCCATTTTTTTTTTTCCTTTAAGGATCATACTTTTCATATCGTAGCTAGGAACTCTTTGCCCCACCCAAGATCACAAAGTTTTTCTCCTATGTTTTCTTCTAGAAGTTTTATTGTTTTCACTCTCATAGGTCTACAATTCCTCCTTATAATGCCTACATAAGGAATATAGACACAAGACTGTTCATTGAGGTTACACAGAATATAATATCTTTTTTTTAATCTTCAGTGTATTCTGGAGGTCAAGCAGAAAAAGAATCCCTGAAATTTGAATCCTAGAGGACAAACATGCTTTTGGTGGGGAAAGTGTTTTTTTGTAAGTAAGACTTTGATGTAAGTGTGGAGGAGGAGAGGACAGGGCTGGGATATGCTGCAAGCATGTCCTTTTCCAGGTCAGCCAATCAGAATGTGCTAGATGCAATAGCAAGTAGAACTGGCCATCTGGTTTCAGCCTAAAAATGAAAAGGAACTATTTAAATCTGCTGTCTATATGCTCTAGGCATTACTTAGTACATCTGCATGTTCAATAAATAAAAATCAATTATAAATTCTATTTCTTTTTACAAATCTATGTTCATTTGATTACAGGAGTGGTTTGGGCACAGGTAGAGGGAAATGTGAGGACAGGTGATTAACCAGCAAGAATTTGATATAAGAGGCAAAATCATTTTGATTTTCCAGGAAAATTGAAGATTTTATGTTAGACCTACCAGAGAATAGGTAATTTCAAGAATGTAAGGCTCTTCCTAAATATTCTCTTTCCACCTCCATCAGCTACTTTAAAGTATGTGGTAGCCACTAGACTCTTAGCCTCTATCAAATGAAAGTTTTTATATTCTTCTCAATTATAACAGAAACATTCATAAACAACCATCACAGGGCTAATAAATAACATCTTAAGAGAAGGTAAACAAATAGTGATGATGATGATAATGACAAAGGAAAGGAAATGTGCTCAGAGGATGGCTCTCTGCAAATGTCAGATGGAGCAGGAAGGGAAGGATTTGGCCAAAAGGGAATGCAGTAGATGTCTCAGTTCTTTTCAGGGAGCAGAGCCATCAGTGTAGGACTAAGAACTGATATCATGAATTAATATTTTAAAATTAATGTTAATTACAAAATAATACATTAGCATTTAATCTTTCCAAAAATAAAAAGTATTGCAAATAAAAGTAAAAATGCTCTTTGTATCACCCCCATGATCCCCAGAGCCACTCCCTTTCCCTTTTCAGAGATAACCCTGAGTAAGTGGTTTGTTGTGGCACCTTCTAGAACTTCACTGGATTTACATGCATACACGAGTTTCCATAAAGTATGTAACTGTTTAGGGTTTGGTTTTTTTTACATAGATGGTGTTAGATTATATGACTCACTGTGCAACTTGCTTTTTTCATGTGTCAATACTTCGTAGGGATCTCTTCACACCAAGACAGGGAGACCACCCCATTCTGTTGTCTAGATGTGGTAGCTTGAAAGAGTCAAGGGTTTTTCCTATGCAGCTGGACTACGTGGGTTCACATCTCATCTCTGTCCCGGCTGAGTGACCTTCAGCAAGATACTTAACCTATCTGTGCCTTACTTTCTGCATCTCTAAAATGGGAATTAGGATGATACCTATATTAGAGAGTTCTTATGCACATGGAAAGCACTTGTAACAGGATCTGTGACATTATAAGTAGTCAACAAATGTTACTGATGCACATTTAGATTGTCAACATTATTTTTTTTGCTATTGCTAGTAATGAATAGTTCAATGAATTTCCCTAAACATGCTTCTTTATGCATCCATGTAAGTGATTCTGTAGAGTAGATACCAGGAAATGGAATTCCACAGATGTAGGAATTAGATATCTCAGATATAGCAGTAATGCAAAATTGACCTCCAATTTCTATTCCTGTCCATGAATGAGAGTACCCATTTCTCCTGACTCATGCCATCAATTAATGTCTTAAATGTTTATTCCTCTAGAAAGCAAGAAATGATCATGCTTTAATGTTTTAATTTGAATTTCTCCAGTTATAATGGGAACAAAAATATTTTCATATGCTTATTAGTCATTAAGGTTTCCTCCTAGGTGAATTCCCTTTTCATAACCTTTGGCTATTTTTATATTGAGTCATTTGATTTGCAGAATTTCTTTATATGTTCTGCATGCTAATACTTGGTTTGTTACATATGCTGAAAATATTTTCCCCCAGTCTAGGTATTAATTTATTAAAGTACTCCAAGAAAAATTTAACCCATCCTCAAGTAGTCCTATAATCAGTGGGGTCCCAGGAGAACTAAACCACACAGAGACCACCACGGCCACACTCAGACCACAACTCTAACAGATTGAAAAATGACACAGATGAGCTGAGGGCTGTGGACACAGCTTAGAAAACAACTTCTGTGCCAGACACCTTTTAGCTCCCCTGGGCTAGACATGAATGGTTCTGACGGCCTATGTATTTTGTTAATTTGATTATTCGTATGCCTTTAACTCCTGAAATATGGTTCCAGGCAAGGAAGTGGTGACCAGCAAGCCCCTGGGAAGAAGTACAATAGATGTGAGAAACAAGAATAAGAATAAACTGTCATGAAATTCCTCCAGGACCTTGCTACTCAAAATAGCAGCAGTAGCATCACCAGGAACTGGCTAGAAATACAGAATCTCAGCACTCACCCTAGACTGACTGAATCAAAATATGCATTTTAGCAAGATCCTCAGGTGATTCGTGTATACATTACAGTGTGCGAAGTGCTGCCCCAGGCCTGTTTAAACAACAGAACTAGCTTCTTAGTGGACCTAGAGTTTCTCTCACCATCTGTTATGAGTTGAATTGTGTCTCCTTCCCTCAAATTCATATGTTGAAATCCTGACCCTCAATACCTCTGAGTGTGACCTTATTTGAAAATAAGGTCATTGAGGATGTTATTCATTAAAATGAGGTCATACTGGAGTAGAATGCACCCCTTAATCCAATACGACTAGAATTCTTAGAAAAGGGAGAAATTTGGACGTGGGCACTCACACAGGGAGAACATGTGAAGGTGAAGGCAGAGATGTAGTGATGCAGTAGAAGCCGAGGATGCCAAAGATTGTCAACGAACTACCAGAAGTTTGAAGAGAGGCAGGGAATAAGTTCTCCTTCACAACCGACAGCCCACACCTTGATCTCGGACTTCTGCCTCTAGTAATATGAGACAATACAATTCTGTTGTTTAAGCCACTTCATGTGGTACTTGTTACTGCAGCCTAGCAAAAGAACACATCATCCCTTAGGTTTCCCATGGCGGAAAGATGGACCATGCAATGCCCTAGAAAAGACCCCTGGGTTTATCCTCTGGATGATAAAACAATCTAAGGGCACAGATGAATAGGGCACAGATGCCACCTCCCTCTCAGGCAGTCACCGTGCTCCAGCAGTGCCTGCTGCATGCTCTGCACTTTTTGCAGGGTCAAGCAACGCCTCCCAAGGCTTTTGGCAGTTGGCTCTCTGATGCTGCTCACACTGCGGAGCACTGGAGCTTTTTTTGCCTTTAAACAGAAGTGGGAAGCAGTTAGGTAAGGAGAGGAAAGGCTGGCTGATGAACAAACCCCATTGTCGTTGCTTTTGTGTTTCTACTCAAGTGTTTTAACTAATGGGCTGTTTAGAGAGAGTTTGCCTTGGTGAAATTAAAAGCAAAAAATTGATTTGAAAGAGTATCCATTTCTTTCTTTACCACGCATTAGTGACTCAGAGCAGTTAAGTCTACAGTTTCCCATTTACTCACAGCCTGTTTAGGCAGAGTCTGTGGCCTTTATTGAATCACAGAGTAGACAAATCACCATCTTCCGGATTAAGGTTAGTTTCCTCCTACTTGGGCTTTTCTGAAATGTGCAGTACCTGGAAACAAGGTACTTTAGCCACTGACTGCTCTCTGTACATTACCTAGGTTTATCTCTGTGCATGAGAATATAGCATTTTTTGTCCTAAATAGTTCTTTTAGAATGATGCTCAATTCTTCCAGAAAAGGTTTTTTTTTTCCCTAGTAACAATAGCAAATGTTTATTGTGTAGTTAAATGTGTTAAGCACAGAGCTCATACCTCACACATGGATTGTCATACTTAATCTTCATTGCTTCTGTCCCAGGTAGCTGATATGATTATGTTCATCGCACAGCAGAGAACACTGAGGCACAGAAAAGTTAACTCAGTTGCCCACACACAGCTAATAAGATCTGAGGCATTATCTGCCTGGACACCTTCAATCTCCAATGGAATGTAGATAACAATAGCTCTGCAAGGAAGGCTCACTTATGACACATTTTACTCCTAAAGGATCTTTTGTTCCTGGCACAACATAGCCATGAGTAGGAAGGGCGTAAGCAATGGAAGGCCAAAGGAATGGGATGTTGAGATTTTGTTCTGGAGATAGCCAGATGCAAAGGCTGAATCCAACTGAAAAGATCAAATCAATTCAATAGACTAGGCTCACCAAGACTAAAGTGCCTCCATGAAGGGAAGCAATAGTGTCTAGGGCATGGTTCTCAAACTTGAGCATGCATCAGAATCCCTTGGAGGGCCTGTTCAAACATTGAACTCTGGTGCTGGACTCTGCTCCAGACTTCCTGATTCAGTAGGTCTTGGGTGGGACCTGAGAAGTTATCTTTCTTATAAATTCCCAGGTAATGCCGATGCCGTTTCCGAGGACCACACTGAAAATTACTGGGCTAGAGGCTAAGAGCAGAGTCTCTTAAAGAGAAGGGAGAACATCAACAAGAAGTAAATTTAAGTCCCAGTGCCACCACTGACCAGCCGTGTGACGTTGGGCAAGTTTTAATCTTCTCTCTACTTCTGTTTTCTTTAGCAAAAAAATTGGACTTAAAATTGTACCTTATTTCTCACATTAATTATAAGACATGAACAAGATACTGCATACTAAAATAATTAGCACAAGACCTGGTACTTATTGAGCATTCAACAAATGCTAACCACTGCCACCACCACCACTACCATCATCATCATACTTTTTGTTGTTACACACAGTTTATTCTTACACCTCTCCTCTCATCTCTAACACGCCAGACCTCTTTGTGTTTCTGTGTGAACAATGGATCTTCATAATAGGTCTTATATCATAGGTCATAATAGGTCAATAGGTCTGTTGTGAGGATTAAATGAGTTACTCTTTATAAAGAATTTAGCACTGTGCCTTATACATAGAGCTCATTATAATTACTTCCTCTTCCTGCTATCAAATGCATTGTACTAATTGTTTTATATACATTACGTTATTTCATCCTCAAAGTAACCTCGAGAGGTAGAAAATGTTACGATCATTTTATAAATGACAAAACTAAAGCATCAGAGGTTAAGTAACCTGCTCAGACTACGCAGTGGTTAAGATTTCAACACAGATCTGTTTGACCTAATAAATACTACCCCTTTATTATTTAATAAGAGGCAGTATCTTGCTCAAACTTATAACTTGTTTCAGAATGAATTGGGACCTCCTGGATTGGGGACTGTGAATTTCAACAGAAAGCAAGTTTTGATTTAGAAATGTAGGTTTGGAAAAATAGTTTCACTTATTGGTCCATAAAATAGACAAAGGCTTGTTGCCATCATAACCCCCTTTGCTTTTTAGACAATCAAAGCGACTTCCACCTTGTAAAAATTTGCTGAGAAAGAAAGCAGAACAGCTATGAGCTAGGCTCATGCATATTTTCCGTGTCACCAGCTGAAAAGCATTAATCTTATTCCTGATTCTACACCTTGTTCCCTTGCTTGGTCACCGTCTATCCACACAGCCAGACTTGGGAATGTTGAAATCATAGTTACAATAATTTGAAACTGGCCAATGCAATGTCACAACGTTAGACTCAGATTTCCCTGAAGAAAGAGGTATTTCAAGAAAATCTAGGCGCTAACTTTGAATCTACCCGAGTTAGTTACAAGATGAAAATGATTTTTCTTTCTGTAATTACTGAGGTAGTCCCCAAAGACGTTTATTATGTTAAACTGGCACCAAGTGTCAAGGAGTGTTCATAGGTAGCTTTCAAGGTTATAGAGGAGGGCCAGTTATTTACAGAGGTGGGAGCCACAGGCTTGACCTAGGAGAGGAATGCCTTCCAACTGATGCATGTGGTTAATGTTTCTAGGAAGGAGAAGCCTCTAGCAGTGGAAGATCAAATTTCCATTTACCTGGAGGCAAAAGATAATCATAAACAGGTGCTCTTGAATGTTCAACCATGCTGTCTGAGTTCTTAACCAAATACCTCCTCATCTACCTCAGGCTTCAGTGAGGAGAAGGCAGTTTTAATTTGCTTCCCTTTTACCTCTGGCTCCCTTAAAAAATATAAAATAAAATCTTTTAGGATAACAGAACATGTGTACAGAATGTGGTTGTAGCCAGAAGTTACCCCATAGCTCTGGCCTGTGACCAGTTTGCCTGGGAGGATTTATTTTAAGCTATTCTTATCTGAATTCGTCTGGCTGCGCCAGCATGGGAGCTAATTCTCTAACAATAAGCCTGCTGGGGTGTGTTTGGGTCTCTGTTTGTTTGTTTTGATGTGCACAAAGACTGCAAAATGGATAGCGGCATCACACTCCTCTCTAAATGAGAGGCGCAGGCTGGCACAACAGGGGAGGCTTGACGATATTTGGGAATCTGGGTAGCAAACAAACAAGCACTTCAGGGAAAATGCAGGTAGGCACATTCTCTCCCTGCAGGGAAACCCAGAAGCACAGGGTCTCTTGAGATGAATAGGACTACCAGGATTAGAAAATTCCAGCCTGTCAAGATCACAGGGAGACATCCAAAGTCTCTGTGCAGGCAATGAAGTGAGCAGAAATGCTGAGCTCTGAGCTGCAGTTGCTTGAAGGAGCCCCTGACTCGGCATTTTATACCATTTACACACCCAACTTAGGGGTACTCTTGCTCAGTCTTCTGCTATCATCCAGTCTTTGCTGGCAATAACAGACTATTAAAGCGTCTGGCTTCAGTTCCTTAACCTCCTCGGTTCCAAACCCCCGAGTCTTTGCCTCTCTTCACCTCAGCCACAAACCTCACACATCACCTCTCAAAACTGTTCCACTGCCAGAAAGTCACTCACTGGAATTTTCCCCAGCTCCTACTACCTCATGTCCACCGAGCACATGCCTTTTATCTTTGACCAGTGGGCACTACCTCTTTTCCATTCCATCATCATCATTCTGATAAAACCTCTCAATGCAGCCTAGACCTTCTTGCATCCTTGATGTTGCCAGAACTCCACTCTTGGGAATACTGTGGTCTGTCAAATCCTAGGAGGTCAAGATGTTGATGCTGGGGTGACGGGGTCTACCGCACAGTCATGCTGTTTGACCTCAGGTGGCCCTTTAGCCTATGCCAACATATTTGTGTTGCTCTCTAATTGACTGTCAAAGTCCCCCATGGTTCTTGTTCCAAATGCTTCATTTCTCCCTAATACTGCCACCTCAGCCCTGAATCTTCATTTGAGAGAAATATCGTGACAGTTAAGTTCACCCTGAAGACTGAGTGCGTGCAATAGCTAAACATCCTCACTTTCTTTTCTCTTCACCTCAAGATCCCTCTACCCTCAGTTTCTCTACCCTCAGAGGAGGAGATACTTCTCCTTTCTGCCAACAGTCATTCAACCTTATCCTATAGTTGGATCTTATTCCTTATAACTTCAACGATTATTTAATCTCATCTTCCATCCTTCTTTCTGTGACGTCAATCTCTTCTTGCCAATAAACATGCTCAGATCTTCTCTATATTTAAAAGTAAAACCTTTCCTTGACCTTACAACCATCTTAAATTACTAATCAATCCCCATCCTTCTTTAACAACCACATTTAGTAAACAGGTATTTCAAGACATGCATACACCCTAATTTTGTTTTATTATTTTGTTTCTTGGCATCTGGATTCTGTTTCTCACTCAGCAAAAACTGTTTGTTCCAAGATTACCAGTGAAAATGCCAAACCCAACTTCTGCTGCTCCCTTGGTTTCTGTGACTTTCCACCATCCTGGTTCTTTTGTCTTTTTAGCTGGTTTTTCATCTATCTTCTAAACTTTTAATATTGTTTTACTCCCCTCAGTGCTTCTCCCATCTCTACACTCACTGTCAGCAATCTCACCTGCTTTCCTGGCTCCAGATGCTATCACCAAGCAGAGGACTCCTGAGACAAGGTCTAGCCTCTCTTCCAAATTCTACCCTATAAATCCAGCTGTTAGCTGGATCTCCGAGGAATAATACTAGTAATGATAATATCCACAACTTATTCAGCACATACTATGTTCCAGACACAGTACTAAGTTAAATTATCTTGTTTAATTTCTTCCACAACTCAACAAGTAGACATTATTGTACACTCTTTACAGAGAAAACCATCAGGGCTCAGGGGGATTAATTAACTTGCTCAAGATTATATATTGTATGGCAAAGGACTAGTGTGTGAATCTGATCCTGGAAAGAGCGTTAGGCTAAGGGTTAGAGGATCTGAAATCAGGGTCCTGACTTTGACACTAACTGGGTTTGAGTTTTGAATGGATCATTTAGCCTTACCGGGCCATGGCTCTCTTATCTATACGATGATGGTAAAAAATCCTACTAGTGTTACTCAACTCTGAACGTGTAAGTTCTTGTAGTTCTATTGTAATGTATTTCTATGACATCTGAACTCCAACAAGATTAAAATCAGTTACTCGATCATACAAGTTCAAATCTATTGTACTCCCTCTGGGCATAAGCATTTCAGAATGTCTGGCAAGTGCCCCTACAAGAGATTATTTCATTGATGGGTGTAGGATGTGCTGTTCCAAGACTATTATTACAATAGAAATGGTAGCTGTCTGTACAGGATGATCACTGTACCAACCAACTGCAAATAGTGAGTTTGGAACATGTTTTAAAAGCTCTGCAGTGAGCTGAGATCGCGCCACTGCACTCCAGCCTGGGCGACATAGTTAGACCCAGCTTCCAAAAAAAACCCAAAAGTATTTGAACTTGGTAATAAGGCCTTATAAAAAGTCATTTTTAAAATCTAGTGGTTTCAAAAAATGTTACATTCAAATTGGTCTGTGAAATATCCTGGATGACAAAATGAAAAAATACATGAAATCATCCAGAACAAATCACTATGTAACCAATTAGGACCTCCTAAATGAAACATCTGTGATTTTTTTTTAAACCTCTACTTTTTCTCTTTACAAAAGTAATAGAAACAACATAAAAAGTATAGAAACTATGTTAGGAAAAAGAAAAAAAATCATTCATAAGCCTAAGTCCCGGGAACATCCGCTATTAACATTTTTTGTATAATTTTCTAGCCTTTATTTTTTTTTCTACATGTGCTTTTTTTTTTTTTTTTTGGACGGAGTTTCACTTCGTCACCCTGGCTAGAGTGCAGTGGCATAATCTTGGCTCACTGCAACGTCCATCTCCCGGGTTCAAGCAATTCTCCTGCCTCAGACTCCCAAGTAGCTAAGATTATAGGTGTGTACCACCGCACCCATCTAATTTTGTATTTTTAGGAGAGACAGGGTTTCACCATGTTTGCCAGTTTGCTCTTGAACTCCTGACCTCAGGTAATCTGCCCACCTTGGCCTCCCAAAGTACTGGGATTACAGGCATGAACCACCACGCCCGACCTACATGTACTTTTAAAAAATAGTGGAATCCTATTCTAAATACTGTTTTTGATTGGATTTTTTACTTTAAAGTACATCTTGAATATCTTTCTATAGTATTATGTATTTTTTCTTCAACCTCTTTCTTAAATGAATGGAGGCACAATAATCCGGAGTCAGGATGTTCCATCATGTATTTAGCCTATCTTTTAATATTGGCTATTTAGGTTACTGCCAAATTTTTACTCTTCAAAACAATGTTCATTGAACAGTCATATAATTAAGCCTTTGCACAAATTCTTAAATATTTCACATAGATTTATAAATATTGAATGGGAAAGTTAAAGGGTATGCAATTTAAAAATTTTTTTGATATATTATTACCAAACTGTTACCAGGAGTATAGGATATTTTCTGCTTTCTTCCAACCAGTGCATCATATTATTGTTTCAGTTTTTGCCACATTGGGAATTGTCTTAATCTGTATCAAATAAAATGCATATCAAATATTGTGTCCAAACTGATATTAATTGGACAACTGTAACTGATAACTATATAGCTACAAATAAATTCGACACTATATATATAGTGCTCTCTATAACAAGAAAAATTTATTAGTGTTATTAATAGCACCTCATTATTGATAGCACTCATATTGATAGCATTATTGATAGTACATAGTTTATTAGTGCTAATAAACTCAGTGCTATCAATAACAAAGTTATCGATAAATTATTTTCTTGTTATACAGAGCATATACATATATACATGTGTGTGCAGTGTGTGTGTGTGTGTCTGTGTGGTCCTCTATAAAAAGCAAAACAGCTCAAGAAAAGAGAAAAGCAACTCCAAAAGTGTTATGGATATGGAGTAAAATGTATTTCTTGAAGCCGTTGGTGTAAAAAACCATGCCAGGACTGGTTGTACAAAACCAAATGAAAGAATAGACCAAAACAAACAAAAACAAAACACAAAAATGTCCTGATGAAATAGACTTTAAAGGAAAAAATGAATTGATCATAAGAGAAACTACTACTCTTGGGGAAAAATATTTGCTTGTGATTCTATGAGAAATAGAAAGGTAGTCACATTACACATTACACATGATAATAGTTAATGCAAAGAAGTTTGTGACACAGGACACAAGAACTGATTCATACATTATGCTAGAATAAAGCATTCTGTAAAATGTTACAAGGCTTAGGCAAATAAATTTTTTATGTACCAAGAAAACTCTTGGGTACATCATTGGGAAAATGTCCAGCAGCCCAGTTAATAGAATGACCAACTCACTTATCATTTAGTCCTCAACAGCCAAAAGGTTTAGAACTGATAATCTTGGTTCTCACTAAAAAGGAGGCAGAACAGTGGGGTGTGAAAGGTTTCTAATACTGGGGTTTACATCCTAATACCATCAATTCCTAGCTGTGTGACCTCCATTGGGCAAATTTTCCAGAGCCTCAGTTTCCACTTTGGTGAAATAGGGCTAATGCTATTATCTTACTTACCTTAAAGAATTGTCATAAGGCTCAAGTAGGATGACAAATGCGAAAAAGATCTTTGTAAACAGTTAGGACTGGGGAATCCGAAGTTAAATATGGTAGGATATTGAAATCCATAAATCTCACATGACTAAGTTGAAAAGATATCCATATTTTCCAAATCCAAAATGTTAGTCACATTCTTAAATCCCAAAATCTAGAGAGGCTGTAGGGTCTAGTTTTGCAAACTATGTGGGCTGGGAAGACTAACTTTCTTAATCTTGTCTTGGCAAACCTATATCACAATTTGAAAAACATGTTGTCTCCAACCCATCTGACTCTGTCTCCAATATTATATTATGCTCTACATCCCACCAGGTGCTCGGCCTAAAACTCCAGAGTCTTTTGATATTTGTCACTTTCACCTCCTCCCACCCTATCAAAGTAACTCAAAAAAAAATCATTTCATGAAGATATATGTAATATTATATATATATATAAATTCTTTTTTTATTATACTTTAAGTTCTAGGGTACATGTGCACAACGTGCAGGTTTGTTACATATGTATACATGTGCCATGTTGGTGTGCTGCACCCATTAACTCGTCATTTACATTAGGTATATCTCCTAATGCTATCCCTCCCCGCTACTCCCTCCCCACAATAGAACTCACTGTGTGATGCTCCCCTTCCTGTGTCCAAGTGATCTCATTGTTCAATTCCCACATATGAGTGAGAACATGCGGTGTTTGTTTTTCTGTTCTTGTGATAATTTGCTGAGAATGATGGTTTCCAGCTGCATCCATGTCCCTACAAAGGACACGAACTCATCCTTTTTTATGGCTGCATAGTATTCCATGGTGTATATGTGCCACATTTTCTTAATCCAGTCTGTCACTGATGGACATTTGGGTTGCTTCCAAGTCTTTGCTATTGTGAATAGTGCTGCAATAAACGTACGTGTGCATATGTCTTTATAGCAGCATGACTTATAATCCTTTGGGTACATCCCCAGTAATGGGATGGCTGGGTCAAATGGTATTTCTAGTTCTAGATCCTTGAGGAATCGTCACACTGTTTTTCACAATGGTTGAACTAGTTTACAGTCCCACCAACAGTGTAAAAGTGTTCCTATTTCTCCACATCCTCTCCAGCACCTGTTGTTTCTTGATTTTTTTTTTAATGATTGCCATTCTAACTGGTGTGAGATGGTATCTCATTGTGGTTTTGATTTGCGTTTCTCTGATGGCCAGTGATGATGAGCATTTTTTCATGTGTCTGTTGGCTGTATGAATGTCTTCTTTTGAGAAGTGTCTGTTCTTATCCTTTGCCCACTTTTTGATGGGGTCATTTTTTTTTTTCTTGTAAATTTGATTGAGTTATTTATAGGTTCTGGATATTAGCCCTTTGTCAGATGAGTAGATTGCAAAAATTTTCTCCCATTCTGTAGGTTGCCTGTTCACTCTGATGGTAGTTTCTTTTGCTGTGCAGAAGCTCTTTAGTTTAATTAGATCGCATTTGCCAATTTTGGCTTTTGTTGCCGTTGCTTTTGGTGTTTTAGACATGAAGTCCTTGCCCATGCCTATGTCCTGAATGGTATTACCTAGTTTTTCTTCTAGGGTTTTTATGGTTTTAGGTCTAACATTTAAGTCTCTAATCCATCTTGAATTAATTTTCGTATAACGAGTAAAGAAAGGATGTAGTTTCAGCTTTCTACTTATGGCTAGCCAATTTTCCCAGCACCATTTATTATATAGGGAATCCTTTCCCTATTTCTTGTTTTTGTCAGGTTTGTCAAAGATCAGATGGTTGTAGATGTGTGGTATTATTTCTGAGGGCTCTGTCCTGTTCCAAAGCTACTCTATCAAAATTATAAAATTAGTCCTCAAAACTCAAAGTTAAAATAAAGTGTAACTTAAGTAGGTGGGTAGATATCTTGATTGCTATATTTTTATTCTGAATTATTTGCTATACAATTTGTTTATTACTTTGCAAAACACAAAAATAACTTCCAACATGAGTTTTCTTCTCCCACGTACAAATTAAATACTTGCTATTGGAATTATACATTGGTTGGCTGAAATTGGTTAGCTCTTTCTTATCAGTGGTCAGCGTTTCCTGTCTCAGAATTGACAATTATCATGTCTCCTGCTCACCCTGAGAATTTTAACAAGTACATATTAGCACATCTGAAGGGCTGTTGTCTATCACTTCTTGGTAGTTGATATATCTTTGCTGAATGGCCACACTATCAAAATACTGTCTGTGACTCTTCATTCTAAAGAGGTTATTTCATGTAAGACAAGAAAGAAGCCAGATTTATTCATTTATCTAGTGTTTACTGTGTGCCAGGTACTATTATAGGCACTGGAATATGGTGTTGAACCAGTCTTCTTGCTGTCATGGCCTTTGCATTCTAGTGAAGGAGACTTATTACAAACAAATAAATCAATGCCTGTCTAATGGCACAAGGTGATAAGTACTGTGATGGTTATATTTTATGTGACAATTTGGCTAAGCAATGATGCCTAGTTTTTTGTCAAATGGTAGTCTAGATATTGATATGAAAAAATTTCATAAATATGATTAATATCTTCAATTGGTTGTTTATAAAGAAAAGATTTACATTTGATTATGTGGGTGGGCTTCATTCAATTAGTTGAAGGTGTTAAGAACAAAAACTGAGGTGTCGCCAGAAGAAAAAGGAACTCTGTCTTAAGACCATAACACAGAAATCCTGAGTTTACAGTCTACCAGACTGCCTTACAAATTGCAAACTTGTCAAACCCCTCCATTGCATAAGTCGATCTCCTAAAATAAATTTGTATATTCATACATAGATTTATTCTACTGGTTTTCTGTCTGTGGAACACCCTGACTATTATAAGTACTATGAGAAAAATGAAACAGGTGAAATGGAGAGACAATGTGGAAATCAGCGGGAGACAGCTTGGAAAGGTTGTTGAGGGAAGGCTCCATGGGGAAATGACATTTCAACAGAAGCCTGAATCAAGTGATGGAATGAACCAGGCAAAGAAAGAGAGAGAAGATATTCCAGCCTAAAGGAATGGTAAGTGCAAAGGCACTGAGGTGGAACTAATCTCAGCGTGTCTGAAGAACAAGAAGTGAGACTGGGTAGAGCAGAGTAAATGGGGAGAGGAGTGAAAGGCGATAAGTTCAGGGAAATGGGCAGGGAAAAATCTTGTAGGGTACAGTAGATATAAATGTGACAAGAAAGCACTGGAGAGTTTTGATCAGGGAAGCAATATAATCTGATACACATTATGAAATAATGGACACTCCAGTGCTGTGTAGAGAACTGACTAACAATGAGAAATGGAAGAGCAGAGGGGTCAGTTAGGAGACCTTGCAAGCCAGCTGTGAGATAATGATGACTTGGATGAGCATGAAAGGAATGGAGGTATTGAGAAGTGTTCAGATTTGGTAAATATTTTGAAGGTAGAACTGATGTCACCTTATGCTTTCCTATCTCTTTAATAGGGAATATGGTAAAAAAAAAAAAAAAAAAAAAAAAAGAGAGAGAATCAAGAATGATACCCAAATTGAAGCCCAAGCATCTCAACATAAATGATGCCATCAAAGAGATGCAAAGCCTAAGATTTAGTAAGTTTTGGAGTAACTGAGAACTTAAGAATTCTGTGGTGAACATGATCCATTTGAAAGATCTATTGGATAGTTAAGTGAAGGTGTCATGTAGACAGTTGTCTATCCTGAAAAATTGCCCTAAATCATGGTAATCCATTTTGCATCTTGGGCATCAGTGATGCACCAGTGATCAGCCAGTGGGCATATTGTTTATAGATTGCTCCTCAATAGTCTCAATCTGATAGAATGTTTACTTAAAGGTGGTTGCTTTCCTTATTAGCTATCCAAATACTGAAACAGGTAGTTTAGGAAAAAGGATAAAT
Organism: Chlorocebus sabaeus; assembly: GCF_047675955.1. NCBI lineage: Eukaryota > Metazoa > Chordata > Mammalia > Primates > Cercopithecidae > Chlorocebus > Chlorocebus sabaeus. The sequence goes on along the minus strand of NC_132918.1, from coordinate 63,664,919 downwards.
TATTATTACTTTTTTCTCAAAACAAATTTTTTTAGGGGTTTTCACATATCCTTTTAATGTGATAAAATTCCAATCTGATATAATAAAAGTACAGTTATTAAACAAATAGTCATTAGGTAAAAAGAGAAGAGGCAATATCTATTAATTTGTTAATCCCTGATAGATCCAGTTAATGCATATACCTATCCATAAGCAGGTGATTCTAAAATTTCTATAAAGTAGTATTAGACCTAGATTCTAGCAGAATGTGATTATAATTGATTCAAAAGAAGATATGCTGCTGACGTGTTACCCGAATGTAAGTTTCAGTCATAAGCTAGATCCTGCTTCACTTGAGCAATACCCTTCTTTACAAATATTGGTCCCATGAAAATTCCCAGTAAAGCAAACTGCCTACCTAATTGATAGAGCTTTAAGTTCAAGAAAAAGTTGCACTTTAATCCCCCAAATCACCATAAGTTGTCCTTTACATGTTCTTAGGAAACAGGACCTGTATCAAGCATTTCCATTTCTGTCATGCCTGCTCTGGACAAAGGGCCATCATCTGAGCTTGTCACAGGAAATCCAGCCAATTCCATCATACTTTGCAAGAGTCCAGATCTCTCTCACTGCCGACGCCTTTGGAGCCACAAAGTGACTGTCAGCCCGGCTGTTATGGATGCCCAACACATGGCAAACCTGAAAATAAATGTTATGAAAAAGGCCACAGGGCCGTAATAGAGTTGTTATTAGAGCCGAGATGAGTGCTGCAAAATGACTGAACATCCACTATCCAGAGAGGAACAGAAATTTCAGAGACTGTTTGGGGGTAGATGACTGATGGAGTTGGCTAGTTCCAACTTCCATTTCTGCAACTGACACACAGAAGCAGAAAAAGCTGAATGTATTCTAAAGCCTTTTAAAAAAATGAAAATCCAAACAAACCATGAGTGGGGCTAGTTTACAGTCATCAAATGGTGACTTTCATTTGATTTGGAAAGATTTGGAATACTTTTCTGGTGTGTTCTATCTTTTCTATAAGGATCAGAGCTTATTATACTCAGAAATAAAAGAGAGATCTTGCCTCAACTTCTCTGACAAGGAGATAGGAAGGAGTAGTGTGGGCCCAAAACTTCAGGGCTCAGATCCCACAAAAAGTCATCACTCTTCATCTATTCAACTTCCTGTCTTTGTAAGTATTAATTTTGAAAAGAATTTGTAAGTTGAAGCTTTTCTTTAAGATTGACTATACTTTGTCAAATGATGCAAAATGCTTTTAGCCAAAAAAAAAAAAAATCTATCCTTTATCATAAGGCACTCTTCATAATGGCTTTTTAAATTCAATGTAATTTGCTTTTGGAGTATAGACAGGTTCTGCTGCTCAATTGATAATTCAGGATTCAGTTTTCAAAATAAACTAAAGACACATTTGGGATTATCACACATTTTACTAAATGTCTATCCAAACATCTAACACAAAAGTTTTGAAAAGTTAATTTTCTGACCATTCCTCTGGTGTCATTCTTAATTCTGTCACTTTGACATCATGTTGACTTCTTCAGGAAGCAGTGTTAAGAGGAGTGAAAATGTGTCATCAGGCAGTGTTGTGGGTGAATGTACTACTCTGAAGGCATTAAACTTTTATGGATGTGTTTATGTATTATACATGTACAAGTCAGCAAATCTGTATTAGAAATAATCTGCAGAAGCAATAAATAAATGCTGTATTATTAATATTAGTTTACATGTTCATCAAATGGCTCCATGTTTGTGACCAAAATCCCCCTTCACATGAGCTATCCAGCCCGCTCCTGCCCTGAAGCTGGCATGTGCCCTTTTCAGTTCTGAAAAACCTCAATTTGCATAAAGATCCTCAGCCATCTGAATTAGCTTTGTTTCTGTGCGGAGCTGTAAAGGTTGAGTGGTAAGGGCTTAAAGAATCCTCTTAAATAATTAAATGGAGTAAACAAAGTAACATCTTGAAGAGTGAGGGTTTTTTTTTTTTTCCTCCCCTTGGGAGAAAAATAGCAAATTCCTTAAGATAATACATTAGATGGAAAGGGGCAAACATTTTTAATGAATAGAGTAGGGTTTGGAGGAGTGTTGAAGAAGCAATGCAGGTTTTTGGTTAGCTACTTCTGTTGCCAGAGATGGTTTCTGGGGTCTTCTTTATCAACCTGTCGGCAAGATCTGTGAAAAGTGAAGATTTAAAAAACAACATTGCAGGCGGTTACAGAGGATACTAAAGATGCATCACTAATGATATAGAAGGGTGTGTGTGTCTACACAGGAGAAAATGGAGTTACCTCTCTCAAAAGTGTTTCATGAAAGAACAAAGACAACTGTAGGACATTAGGGATTTTTTGAGTTTTCACACTGTTCTGCCCACCAGCTGATGATGAAACTATAGATAATTTTCAAAAAACATAAAAATTAACAAAAAGTGAAAACAGGAACATTTTCTGAGGCTTTGATAATTTAATGAAACTGTAAAAATACTTATGTGAAACTGAATTTTATTTTCCAAGAGATAAAGGAGAAATGTAGACTTCCAGAGCAGGTTCATTTTTGCTATCAGAAGTATAGCTGAATAAGGTAGCCTCAAATGAAACCGAGAGTCAAAGGTTTTCTTCATTCCTTTCTAGTGTGTCCATAACTCTCCTGGAATCTGTGGGCTTGCAAAACAGTCTAGCACACATCTGAACTTTCAAGTCGCATGGCACATTCAGACTTGATGTGGTGTTAGTAGCTCCTGTCGTGAGTAAATTCCTTTGCACAGTGGCTTCAAACTACCTGTCCATCAATTGATTTCTGTTATTTGGTTCCCCTTGTTTCTTGATTTTCTGAAAGTCAGAACTTAGCTAAACAAAATGAAATACAACTTTCTACATGTAACCCTTTTACTTCCTCATTTCCATGTGGCAACATATCTTCTTACTCCAAACACTGCAGTCTTCAAAATCCTACTCAAAACCTCTTTCTTCTACAAACTTCATTCAGTTTCTTTTCATTTATTACAGTCTCCTTTCAGAATTCATTCATTCATTCAGTCATAAAACTTTTTTGGAGGACTTACTATACATAATGCAAAAAAAAAAAAAAAGGATTGGAGACTCCAGAGATGAACAAGTTGCATTCTCTACTCTCAAAGAATAAATAGTCCAACTGGCTAGACAGGCAATAGATTGTGGTAACTGCAGTGAGAGAAATGTCTAGGAACAGGGGAGTGCACCTGAGGGGGTGTCAGTAGAGAGGCTAATGCAGAAGTTTCCTGAAAGATATGATGTCTGTGATGAGTCTTAGAAGATAAGTAGAAGTCAGCCAGGCTGGACATCCCAAGTATGAAGGGTAGTACCAAGCCTGAAAACAGTATACTAGAACTTCTCTTCACATTGACGCTTTTGCTGCCTAAGTGTTCATAATAGTCTGTCTTGGTTCCACCTTCAGGCTGACTTCAGACCTATCTGAGGGAGGAGTTAAGTGAGATAATGTGTTTATCACAAAGTGGTGGGAGATGGCTTCTAGAATTCTTATTATGATTATTAAACCTGGTTTCTGCTTTATCTCTTATTTTCTTGAAGTACCATTAAAGTGCTCTAAGTACTCAAATCTTGCTACTGGTTTCTTTACTCCTCTTGTCACTCTGGTAGCAGGCAGGGCAGGAGGTGGCTACCAAAGTGAGAATGTGGACTCAAGGAGGAAGTGAAAGATGGTCACAGAATCAAAAAGTGTCCCCAGACTTCCTGTTAGGAGCTCTCTGCTAATGTCCCCAGGGTGTTGACAGTAACTGTTCTGGGGGATGAGGCGAGGGAGGAGTGCAGTGGGCTGTAGAAAGACACAGCAGCTGGCTTCATTACTACATCCCTAACAAAGGGTCTCTATAAATCAGACAGGAGGGAAGTGTATGTTCGGCAGGGGGAGGGAAGTTGGTGGGTGCTTGCTCTTTGGCAAATGGTTTAGAACTCATTGGGGCTTACAACCATAATCTGCTGATTTGGGAGCCATGGCCAAAATCGCTTACTTCTTTTCTAAGCGTTATACTAACAGTGAATATAGGTTTTGTTTTCTGGTTTAAATGTGAAGCAAAAAGGCACATGATATGATTTTTAAGTAATATGTTCTCAAGTCTCTTTCGTTTTAAGAAACTGATCTTCACCAAAATTGCATCATTAAAACTGGTGGTAAATATATGTATACAATTTTTAATATAAATCTCTCAATCAGTTTCCACATCGCCTGTACATTTATATCAGATCTCAGAAGCCCACTGAACATTAGCAAGAGAAGTGTGAAAAGACAGAAATAGTATCCAGTCCTTGCAGAATGTCTCTTTTAGCGGAGTGGGGAAGCTGAGGGGAAGAAATAGTAGTAATATTTTTTGTGTGTGGCCCCATTACTTTTTCAAAGCATTTTCCACCTTTAATTTAGTTGTGACTTCCAGTTGTTTTTGACAGATGGGAACATAAAAACAAGTAGCAGCCAATCAAGTGACACCCAAGCCACATTTCCTATAGCTGCTGTATCCCAGGTTTCATCTTTGCTTTCCTCTGCCAAATCCCTCTGCTTTCTTCACAATGAATGCAAGTCTCTGATCACATCTCAAAATAGCCAGCACGTTCCTCAGTCTAGCTTTGTGACCAACGTCAGGCACCCAGAAAAGCTCTAGGCAGAAGTCACGAATTCCAACAGCCCACTGGGACCATAGAGGTGATTTAAGAGAGGAAAGTGGGCAGGGTGGAAGACACCATGAAAAGGTGGGAACCCAAGAGAATGCAGGCCTCCCTGAAACACAGCGCTGTGATGGAGTGGACTTCAGAGGGCCAATTATACACATGTCTTCCCAAAGCTCTTTTTGGTGTCCTCATCTTGGTAACTCAAAATTGACCATTTACGCCACAGGAATTGTCAATCTTTGCAAATCAGGGCTTCCACTCCACTCCCAGAGAGTTGGTTATTAAACATTTACTTGCACACCAATGTGTAAGAGCATTCAAATCCAATTTTTAATTACTAGTGTATGAGCCAAACAAAACTCATTTGCTCCTGTGTCTGCCCCCAAGTCTCCAGGTTTGAGACTTCTGCTCTAGAGGTTAGGCTGTCTTTGGCACGGTGACAAATTTGAATATTTGTTGGTTCTCCTACTCCTTCCTTCTTTTCTCCCCTCCTCTCAACTTTCTGACTTCTGAAGGAAAAGACCAATAAAGTGGTTCTAAAAAATTATTATAAAGGAAACAAACTAAAGAATACAACTTGCCAACAGGTGTTTGGATAACTTCAGTCTCAGAGTTACTTTCTCTCAATTGAAACTCTTCAGCCCACCTCTATTGTTAACACCTGTGAAATTGTTCAAACAATCCCACAAGCCCTCTTCTGTCTCTCAAATGTGTAGTCTGTTACATTTCTTGTCAATGAGGCAGCACATAATTCATTTAGAGGGCCACGTGAAGTGTTCGTAAATAACAAATTAAGATTTAGTTCAAATATCCCTGACAGGGTCTTGGTGTGCTTACCACGTTTATGGATTTGTTTCATGGGAATGCACTTTACAAAGTTGCATTTGTGGGTTGTTTATTCAGTTAATAAAGGTATACATTATATATTTGTCACTGTCGTAGATATGAATGGAAGAAAGGGAAATAATCACTGGAAAAAGTTGTTTCAGATTTTTGCTAGTTAAAGTACTGTGTTAAAGAAAATGGAATAATATGACAAGTATTAGATACTTCGTTAGATAACATAAAAACAATCATAAGTATTACTCTATTGTTTTTGTTTTTATGAAATTATTTTCAACCAACTTTGGAAAAGCTTGGTAAACAAAACTTGTGGATCATCTAAAATCAGGTTCTTACGCTGGGGTTCACAGACCCAAGAGGGCATGGATAGAATTCAGGATGTCTGTGAACTTGAATGTAAAAACAATTACAACATTGTTTTCATCACTTCCAACTGAAATTTAGCATATCCTTCCATTATGAATAGAGTCAACAACCTATGGTACTATTAGCAGTACCTGTCTGTCACTAATAGAAATCACAGATTTTTTTTTCTATCAAATTACAGTTGTTGTAGATATCTGAAAACATTCTTTATACTCTTCATTTCTTCAAAATTATAGTAATTATTAGATCCACTGCAAGATTTTATTTTTTAAAAGCACATACATTATTACATCACACATTTGACTTTTATATATTTTGATAACTATGATTCCATATAATTGGTTTCCTTTGTAATCCCTATACATTCTATTTTATTCACTTAAAAATATTTTCCTAAGAAAGTGTCCACAGACTTCACCAGATCGCCAAAAAGGATAGGATCCATGGCACTAAAAAGACTTAAGAACCCCTGTTCTAAAATTGGCCCCAAATTTCATTTATTCGTTTATTCAACAACAATCAATAACATTTAAGTGCCTTCAAATGTCCTGCAGTGTTCAATGAACTAGGTATATAAGAACAGACAGACAAAATTTCTACCTCAAGGACCTTAAATTATATGGAAGATAATGTATTTTCCCAAAAAGGGTAATTCTGTAAACATTTAATCTCAAAAGCAACAAGAACAAAAACTCACAAGTAGCACTCTCCAAAACATGGTCCATGAAACATAAGCTTGGGCATTGTCTGGGGTTTTGTTAGAAGTGTAGAATTTCAGGCCTCATCCCAGAATATGTATTTTAATAAGATCTCCAGAAATTAGAAAGTTTGAGATGTGCTGGCCTAGACTTTAGTCATTCATACTACAATCCTTACCACTTCCTTCTTCCCATTTGGCCTGAACAATGATCTAAAACAATGACAAAAGTCCCAAGGAATTAGGAGACCACTAATAAAGTCAAGTGTAGACCAAACTGATTTTTCCAAGGCTTGTGAAAGAGAGCATGGCTCTTTTGAGAATTCTATTTCTAGCAGTACCGAAGAGTACAAATCCAAGCTGGAAAAAAAAAAGAAAAGAAAAGAAAAACACGATTGGAAATCTTGTCACATTTTCTCGTGCCTAATTTGGTCATTCCTTTGTATGAAGTAAAACAAGCTCATCTTGTTTAGTGTTACCTCAATGGAGTGAAATTGGCTACACCGTTCTTTCACTCAAAGAACTATTCATAGATTTCTATTCTCAAGCATGTTATTTATATTCTGCCTAAAAGTAGGTTTCACAGTTATTCAGAATCATGCAGCATCAACTGAATACTTCTTTAATTTTGATCTGAAAAGTGAAACACATTTGAATTTCCTAATATAATATTTGGGGAGAACCCCAAAGTGTGAACATTGAGAAAACAATGATACATAAAATATATTAGAATCCAGTGATTACTTAAATCTTGAAATCAATTGAATTCTATGTATGGTGGAGGCTTCTGAAATTATTTGCAAACTGCAGTGATGTGGTTTGATAATCTAAATCTTATTAATGATCCAGGGGCAGTGCTCTCTGTCCATTGCAATCTCTGACCCTGTCTTTATTTAAAATTCCAACTTTTTTTCATCATTAATTTTTTGCATTAACTTTTATTTTTAAAAATATTGCATTAAAATATTTATCTTGATTACTGAGATTTTGGACACTCCTTAAATTTTGTACTTGAGATTCTGGTCCTTACTCTGTTGGACATACAAGGTCAGAGATGAAGAAATAATTACAATTAGAGTAAATTCTAAAAATGACAAATAAATATTCATTTTTTGCCTAGCAATTGTATTACTCTTAAAATACTACCAGTGTCATTAGAATAATTTTTTAAACAAACATAATACTTGCGTCACACTGCATATATATGCCACTCATAAACATAGAGATCTGTTTTTTTCAGCACACATTACAGACAAGAAATTCTTTCACTTAATTAATAGGTAAACTGAGGCTTGGATCATTAACTTGTAGATTCATGATTTCTCCTAACTGTTCCCAAGTAAAATATTTACCAAAAGATAACCCCACTGTCCTGTAAGAAGCAGAGTTTTATGTTTGTACATTGTGTGAAATGCTATTGTCATCAAAGTTAATCACCAAGAAAGCCAAGGCCAATAAATGGCTTAGATGAATCGGAAAATTTGATCTTTACTTGGATTTAAATTAATGAAATTATACGGTATCAAAGACAGCACCTCGCTAGGGCAGTTTAATGTTAACAACTTTCATAATAGTCTCAGAGGGCATTGTTAAGAGGAACTCTCTGAATTGCCTGGTTAAAAAAACTGCATTGTACCAGTATTTTTGCAAACAAAATGTAATGTCAAATAGAAAGGGATACATCATAGGAAAACTAACCTTAAACCCTATCATCCCATAAAGCACAAATAATTCCAAACTTCCCCAATGGCAATAGCTGAATAAAAATTGCCTAGTGCCATACTGAATAATGCCTGAAAGATAGAAAATAAGTAAATAAGACACAGTGATCAAACCTTTCACTTGCTACTATGTTAGCTTTGTTTGGTTTTAAGAAGCAGAGCCCAACTCAAGCTGGTTCAAGTTAAGAGAGATTCATGTTAAGGATGCATAGAGAGCAATAAGGATGATAGAATCGAATGGAATGTGGCTAGTTTTGAGATTTTCTGCAAGTGTAAAACACATAGTGAACTTTGAGAAGTTAGTATGAAAAAAAGGTTAAAAAAATTACATTACTGATAGATTGATATTGGAGGAACCCGTCCCCAATATTTCAACATAGGTTCTGTTTTCCCTAAGTGTCAGCCAGCTGAAAAATAAAGAAAAAGAGTACAAAGAGAGGAATTTTACAGCTGGGCTTCTGGGGGTGACATCACATATTGGTGGGACCATGATGCCCACCTGAACCACAAAACCAGCAGGTTTTTATTAAGGACTTTAAAAGGGGAGGGAGTGTACGAACAGGGAGTAGGTCACAAAGATTACATGCTTCAAAGGGCAAAGGGGAGAACAAAGATCACATGCTTCTGAGGCCAATAAAGATCACTAGGCAAAGGGCGAAATCAAAAACTCCTGATAAGGGTCTATGTTCAGCTGTGCATGTATTGTCTTGATAAACATCTTAAACAGCAGAAAACAGGGTTTGAGAGCAGAAAACCGGGTTTCTTCCCCACCTTAATAAGCCTGAGGGTACTGCAGGAGACCAGGGCATATTCCAGTCCTTATCTCAACCACATAAGACAGACACTCCCAGAGCAGCCATTTATAGACCTCCCCCATGGAATGCATTCCTTTCTCAGGGTCTTAATTATTAATATTCCTTGCTAGGAAAAGAATTCAGTGATATATTCCATACTTGCACGTCCATTTATAGGTTCTCTGCAAGAAAAAAAAAAATATGGCTCTATTCTGCCTCACGCCACAGGCAGTCAGACCTATGATTGTCTTCCCTTGTTCCCTGAAATCGCTGTTATCCTGCACTTTTTCAAGGTGCACTCATTTCATATTGTTCAAATACACATATTTTATAATCAATTTGTACAATAGTGGTCCTAAGGTGATGTACATTCTCAGCTTACAAAGATAACAGGATTAAGATATTAAAGTAAAGACAGGCATAAGAAATTATAAGAGTATTATCTGGGAACTGATAAATGTCCATGAAATCTTCACAATTTATGTTCCTCTGCCATGGCTCCAGCTGGTCCCTCCGTTTGGGGCCCCTGACTTCATGCAACAGATTGATAATATTTTGGATATATTAGGTTACATAACATATTGTTAAAATTAATTTCATCTGTTTCTTTTTACTCTTCTTAATATGGTTGATAGAAAATATAAAGTTGAATATGTGGCTTGCATTTGTGGCTCCCATTCTATTTCCACTGGACAGTGCAGCTCTAGAGATACTGGTATTGGGTTTATGTTAGGGGAAGGGATTCTCTTTATGTAAAACAGGGAAGGTAGGTGGAGCTGAGAGTGAAGTTTCCTTTAGAAAAGAGTGAGGACCTGACAAGAATAATGTACTGCGAACCCACTGAAGGATAGGAGAAACCAGTATGTAGACACTAGATACAAGTCTGTTCAAGAAAACACTCTCCTTCCTTCTTCTCCTCCCTCCTTTTCTTCCTCCCTTCCTTGTTCCTTTCTTCCTCTTTCCTTTCCCTCCTCTCTTTCATCCTCCTTCCTTCTTTCTTTTCTATTACTTTTTAAGAAAATAAAAGAAATCTTTATGATCGTTAGTGGTTCATACAAGAAAGCAAGTCATGACTAACCACTTACTGTAATCCTTGCTAGAAAATCAGAAAGGGAAATGAGCAAAATTTAGAAATTAAACTTTTGTTAAGCTAAAAACTGAAACTGAATTTCTAATTGTTTCCTAGGGATGACAATGTCTTGTTTGCAATGGAGAGCTTGTTGCCCATGCCGTACTGAATTGTTCTTCCTAATCAGCTTCACAGCATTTGAGGTGATCCTTGAAGGTTTGCGCAGACCATCGTTTATGTGTATGTCAAACAGATTGCATTTGTAACATTTAATGCCCACAATAACAATAATAAAACATGCTGGCATGCGCTCTATGTGTAAACACTTTCTTCTGAATATAGAGCCAGTGAAATGTTTTAGGAACTTTGACATTTATAGCTGTATTTATAATCTTTTTTGGATCATTTCCTCACAGAGTCACATGTTTGTATATTTTATATTCTCTGGAGAAATAAAAATGTTTAAACATAATATAATGATGTGATATGCATTTTATGAGCCTTTGCTCACCATCTAAGCATGAGCAAAGAGAGTTGTATAGTGAACCCTGGGAAGGGTTTCTATATAAATGTTGAATTTTCTAGACATATGTGACAATGCCAGAGATTAGAAAGAGAAGGAGGAGGTATGTATTCAACTCAGGCAGAGATTTTTTTTCATTTTCTTTTCTTTTTTTTTTTTTTCTCTGCTTAAAACCATACTATCCTAAAAGTAGGAAACTAGACATTACGTATTTGGGAATATACACTGTGGAGAGTTCTCTGGGTGTTACATGCACTTTTTTCCTACTTTCTACGAGGGTAAAGGAAACCCAGGAGTTTTATTGTCATGCTAAACTCACACATCATAGGAATTTACCTACTGTTTATTTCTTGAAATTTCTTAGTCTGTAGCACAGCAGCACAAGGTGTATTCATTATGGTCATAGAAAAGGTTAATGATTATTCAAACAAACAAATTACAATCCCTTTATTTTTAGCTACAGCAACGAAGTTATGTATAAGAAACATTTAATTTGATAATGCCAAGTATCTTACATGTGCTAATTTATTAAATATAAACAGTAAGTGACCAAAATGGTATTCAAGCCAGGATATATCTCACACTGAAAGCTGTGAGGTGTACCACTTTTGAATGAGAGTGTATGGTTATTTAAAAACATATTTTCAAATTCTTTGGCATTCCTATTGAGAGGTGAGGTCTATTTGTATTTCCCTTGAATCCAGACAAACCTCAGTGATTGGTTGACCGACAGAGTATAGTGGAAGTGACTCTGTTAGCTTTAGAGGTTAAACCATTAGTAGAAGGTCATTCAACTTCTATCCCATTCATTTTGGACATTCATTTTTGGGCCCCTAAACTGTTTTGTGAGAAGCATGAAACTGCCATGTTGTGAGGAAGCTCCGACTACAGTTTGGGGATGATTCCTTATGTAACTTTATGTAAAGATTTAAAAAATATTATCATTGTATTTTTAAATTTCAGGAAACACTTCAAAGCTTTTTAAATGCATACGGAATTTTCTTTTAGTGCAGCACATGTGTTAAACATCTAGATTTCCTTTTCTTTTTGGTCCTCTCATTGATTCTCATTTTCTGGCCAATATCACATTCTGCTAGTAACTATAGATTATAATTTGTTTTCTTGTTTGGCGGGATAAGTTCTCCCTCATTGTTCTTTTCCAGAAATATCTTGGCTTTTATTTTCTCTTCCAAAGTCTGCAGATGCATTGTTGAGTTTCTTTAGAATTGTAAATTAATATTTAATCGAGTTATTGATAATTTATAAGGAAGTAATATCCTTAAAATCTAGGAACATGGTCTTCTCTTCATTTATTCAGGATTTCCCTAAGTTTTATAACATTTTTTTTTCATCTAAGTCTTGCTTCTCTTGTTTCATAACTAAGAATTTAATTATTTTGTTAAAATTGTGAATGAGACAATTATTTAATTTTGTTTAGTTATTTCTAGGACATGACTCTTGGAGTTGGTCTCTTGATTTTTCTGTCTTAGTCTGCTTGGGCTGCTGTAACAAAATACTGGCTGGCTTAAACAATAAACATTTATATCTTACAGTTCTGGAGGCTGGAAGTCTGAGATTAAGGTGCCAGCATGGTCTGGTCCTGGAGAAGGCCCACTTCCTGGCTTATAAACAGTCACCTTCTTGCTGTTTCCTCACATGACAGAAAGAGAAAGGAAGCAATCTCTCCCTTGTCTCTAGTGAGGGTACCAGTGTCATCATGAGGTCTCTACTCTGATGACCTACTCATTTCCCTAAGGCCTCCATCTTCATATACCACCCAATTGGGGATTAAGATTTTAACATATGAATTTGGGAGGGAAGGACACAAACATTCAGTGATTAGCATTATCTGTTCTCACTTCAGCCTCTTCTATTTTCTGAGTATAAGATGGTATCATCTGTGAATAATTACTACGTTGTCTCTTAGTTCCCCCAAATTTACAGTTATTTTTCTTTATTGTTATATTGATTGAGACTTCCAGTAAAGTTTTAATAATTTGAGGTGATATTAAGCACATTTTCCCTACTCCTGAATCTAATGTTTCATTACTAAGCATAATACTTGCTGTTGTTTTCTAATAAAAAACATTAATGAGATAAAAGGGTTCATTCTATTTGTAGCTTTCTTAGAGTGATAAAAAGGGGATATTGAATTTTATGAAATTTTTTTTGGCTCAATTAAGATATGTTGTAGATTTTCTCCTTTAATCTGTTAATGTAGCAAAATAAATTAAAAGATTACATCATATTTGTTCAGTCAACACATACTTATTGAGCACCTATTATATGCCAAGAACTATGATAAATGCAAGAAATAAAAATGAGAATAAGATGAACAAGTTCTATGCGCTAAGGCTGATTAATCTTTACATTCTTAGGATAAACTCTTTTTGCTCTAGATGTGTTACTTTTTTCATATGCTGCTGGACTTGATTTGATATTGTTTAGCTTCAGATTTTTGCATGTATGTTCATTAGTGGGATGAGATTATGGTGTTCAAAGCCCCATTCAAAACTGACAGCCTTACAATTTCTCAGCAAACAAATAGATCAAAGTATAGTGTTTCTCCCTATTGATTCAGATCTTCTTTCAAATCCATGACATTTTGTAATTTTCTTCCTTTAGATCTTAAACATTTCTTATTAAATATAGTCTTAGATAATTTATTTATTTTCTTATGAGCGGAATGTTTAAATTAAATCTTCTAGTTAATTATTGCTTGTATATATAGAACCGATTGATTTTTGTACACTTGGCTGATGATTTGTTGCCTAGATAAAATCTCTCATTAAGGCTATTAGTTTTTTAATTGCTTTCTTCCTGTTTTTGAGATTTCTGTATAGATAATCACAATGTCAGTAAAAAATAACATTTGTCCTCCTCCTCTTCAAAACTAAACTTTTTTTTCCTTTTGCCTGATCTTATTTTCTGGCTAATAAATTACAGAACAATGTTGAATAACATTCATCACAAGGAACTTTCTTGTATTTTTTTATTTTATCTTTTAAAGTGAACATTTCTAGAGTCTTATTTTTAGATATCATGTATTGAGATAAATATGCTGGATCAACTTGAGAAAGAAGACTTCATTCCTATCCTTGTACTAGTTATCAGGTGTTCCACTAGAAATAGATGTTGCATTTTTTTCAACTTAATTTTTGGTATACTTTTGGATATTCAGTCCATTTCTCTCCCATGACATATTCATGTGAAAATTATAATAATGAATTAATAATATTAATTATCTCTTCATTTTTGAAACAAAATCTTCTTCTAGGAATTTCTTTGCATTATTTCATAAAAACTAGATAAATTTAATATTACATTTCAGATTTTGACGTTCATATTTCTGAAAGTCTCTTATCTCTTCCCCTTTTGTATTACTTTTGTCAGTTTTGCTTTGCCTTTTTTTTTTTTTTTTTTTTGAGACAGAGTCTTGCTCTGTCACCCAGACTGAAGTGCAGTGGTGTGATCCCGACTCACTGAAACCTCCAACCCTCAGTTCAAGCGATTGTCGTGCCTCAGTCTCTCGAGTAGCTGGGACTACAGGTGCCCACCATCATGCCTGGCTAATTTTTGTATTTTTAGTAGAGACAGGGTTCACCATGTTGGCCAGGCTGGTCTGGAACTCCTGAGCTCAGGTGATCCACCGGCCAAGGCCTCCCAAAGTGCTGGAAATTACAGATGTAAGCCACCTCACCCAGCCTCTTTTATCAATTTTTAATGTTAGAGTTTTGCCAGTAATTGAATTAGAACTTTTTCCCCACATATTTTAATGCCCAGAAAAAGTTGATAAAGTCAGAAAATTGTTTGTTGTTTAAAATTGAAATGCTTTTTTCTTTAAATGCCCTGCACAGGTTAACTTTTACATTTGTTTTTCAATTTCTTCTTGAGAATGTTTTCTGCTCCTTCATCAGTTAATAATCATATTTGATATAAATGAGAATGATTCATTATATAAAGATTTTCAAATGTTTTTATATCTGAGATGACCTCTCCTTTCCTATCTGCAATTTTTGTCTCTTCTCATTATTTCCTTGATTAGAATAAATAGAGGTTTCTACGTTTTATCCGTTTTGTTCTATTTATTGTTTGCTTTTTTAAAAGAACCAATTCAAGACTTATTTATTCTATTCATTTTTGTCCACTAAATTTTTGCTTTCATTTGTAATAATTTCTTCTCCTTTTTTCCTTAGGCATGTCTTCTTTTGCTCTTAGCTTCTTAAGTTAATGGTTTAATTCATTTGTATCTTTTATTATTTAAAAATAATAAAAGTATGTTTTGTAAATTTTCCCTTGCTTACAGCTTTTACTAAACACCAGGTTTGATTCACTAGTGTTTTTATTATTGTAATTTTTAAGTATTTTGTAATTATATGTGTAATCTCCTTTTTGACCCACAGTTACATAACATGAGACCCTATCTCTTAAAAAAATTGTTATTCAACTATTTTGTTGCATTTGATCAAAAAATTTGGTCTGTATAGATCTGCTTTTTATAAAATTCTATAGTTTTCTTTGTGATTCAATGTATATAAAATTTTTGGTGTTTCATATATATTTAAAAAGAGAACTATCATCTATTTGAAGTTATTGAATTTCCATGAATTCAATACATTTTCTTACGCATTCATTTCAGTCTACTTCTTTTTCCAGTTCTAACAGTTTTTGCTTTACGCTTATTATATACTCTGTTGCTTGGCACATAAAAGTTGAATTCTGATACACTTTCATGTGGGATCTTCCTACCAACAAAGAAAAAAAAATCCATGAGACATTTAATTTTTTTTTCTTGAAAATCTATTTCATCTTATATGATTGTAATTTTAACTTTTGTTGGGAAGGGTAGCTCTAACATATTTGAATGCAATCTTATGTTTTTTACTTTTCTGAGTTACTCTTTCTTAGGTATCTTTGGTAAAGAACTATTGTTGGTTGGGACCTAATCTTTGCCATTTAATATAATAAAATCATTACATTTATTATGAATTACATGTTTGTGCTTACTCAGATACATTTGTGCATATTCATGTATTATTGTGTTTCAGTTTCTTGGCTATTTCCTTTGATATTTATCCTTAATTATCATACATGTTTTCTTTTCCCCTTTCTCTCTTCTAATGTAAAGGCATCGTACTTTGAAGTCTGCTAAATCTTACTTTTAAAAAACAAACAACACTATTTGTCTGTCCACATCAAGGGGAATCATTGTCTACCACTTTCCTCCAATGTACCATGAAGACATTATCATCTCATGCTATTCCTTCCTACTACCTCTCTTCCAATGCTGGGAGTATAGAACCAACTTCTTATCTCTTCAAGATTATTGTGTACATTCTACATCTTCTCATTCAAGAATCATTGATCAGGTTTGCAAACTCGGTTGAACTACCGTATATTTACAGCAATTTAGACTTTATCCCATATTAAAATAATTCAGTGCTTACTGCCAGTCCTTTCATAGCACACCTTCTTTGTCCATCAGGGTTTTTTTTTTTTTTTTTTTACTGGACTCATTTCACTGTTGTCTGAAAAAACTTTGATTTTTTTTTTCATGAAGAGAACCTGATTGATTTTCTTTCTAACACTTTGTTTCACAGAATGCTTTTTTGCTGATTTCAAATGTGAGTAACAACATGTCCAGATACAGTGCCCTTAGATCTTATTTTTTGCCTCAAATTAGGCCTCTGTAGAGATTGTTATATTAATTCCTGGTCTTGATTTGTCTTCATTTGTTGCTAACTTGTTTGTTGTTTTTGTTTGTTTTATTTTGTTTTCTTTTTCCCCTTCCAGTATACTTTTTTGGAATTAAAATTTTGGACTTCTATAGAAATTGGTCTCTTTATATCAATTTTACCTAATTCACATCAAACCCATTTGATCTGAACATTGACTTGCTTCTTAAGTTTGGGAATGTTGTTATTTTCCATATACTCTAGAACCACTGCTAGTTTTTGATTTGTTCAGGTGTCTTCTTTAGGGACAGTGGTTGTCTTCATGTCTACTTCATTTCTACTCTTTGCCCACGAATTCTAGCATTTCGTTTCTCAGTGTTTTCACCTCTTTTACATATTCCTTTAGTTCTGGAAGAATATGCCTCATATTTGCCCTTTTTATTACTTGATTATAAGTTTTGCTAATTAAATATTTAATTCTAAAGTACTTTTAATTTTCATATTTCATATTTAGTTTGTAACATTGTCCTCATTTTATCTTCCTCTATATTCCAGTTTTCAACCAGTTTTCTTCTCACTTCAATATGTTTTCTTGTCTCATTATTCATCTCTTTCTTCATGGGGTCCTTCAGTGTTATTTAGATCACAAAGCATATGCTGTTTAAAATTTATTCCCATTTCCTGTAGTAAATCTTTTTCAAAGTATGCTCTTCCTCTGCCTCGAGTGCTATATTTTCATTTCTTAAAGTTGCAAAAATTTTCACATGCCTCATAATGAGGTTTTATTTGCTTGTTTATTCATCCTTGAATGATGACTATTTTATCTGGCCTGTTATTTTTCTGCAAAATACAGTGAATAGATTTCTCTTGAATCCCTTCATATTTTATATGTTTTTTTCTAATCCCCTCTTAGATTTTATGCTATATAATGTTTTGCCCATTCAGAGATTAAGCATTCTGTTGGAAGATTTATTCAGACTTTACACGAGTTGAGGTCATTTTTCTCTCTGTGTATGGCACAGCCATTGTGCCAGGGGCTGGATCTGACATGGTTTGCCTTTGTTTTTTTTGCTACCATGAAACAGATTGAAAAAGAGCCTTTGACCTTTGTGGAGAATCCCCTACTCTGTAATCCAGCCACAAGCCATATGGTGCCCCCAGAAAGGCCTGGCCTCAACTTGCGGCTACCCTCAGGTTCAGTAGAACCTTCGAGCAGAAGGAGCCACAGTGTCTATTTTGCTGTTGCTGTTGTTCTATAATCAACTCCAATTTTCATCTTTAACCACCCCTCTAAAATCAAGCCAAAATGATTTTTGGCCTCCAGATTGTGAGATTACATAAACATGTTTTGTGCTTATTTTTCACCTTCTGCTGCATTAGACCCTACTGACCACCTGCTTCATAAACTTTTCTCCTACCTTAATTTCCATGACTCCACTCTCCACTTTCTGTCTCCTTGCTCTATTTTCCCATCTCCTTTCTGTTTTTATATTTTCCATTCACCCAAATGTTAGCTCAAAGGTCCCAGCATTCCTTTTTTGGGGTCTTTGTTTTTTTTTTTTTTTAATCACAAAACAATCTCATCCCTGTCTAAAGCTTCAACTGACATCTGAACGCTGATTTCTTTCAAATCTGCGTCCACAGTCTGGCCCTTTCCCGTATGCTACACTTCTAGCTGACATAGAGCAGCCGTGTGAAGATATTCCATGGGCACCTCAAAGGTTTTCTCTTTCCTCCATTGCTTTGTATTTCTGTTTAGAGATACTAGTAACCCCATCCTCAAAATCTTTCGGCGCTCCCTGCTTTTCCTCAAGCCCTGCATTCAACCAGTCACCAAATTCTGCGTGTTCTACCATTTTGTCATTTTTTTTGGTGGGGGGACGGAGTCTCGCTCTGTCGCCCAGGCTGGAGTGCAGTGGCCGGATCTCAGCTCACTGCAAGCTCTGCCTCCCGGGTTTATGCCATTCTCCTGCCTCAGCCTCCTGAGTAGCTGGGACTACAGGCGCCCGCCACCTCGCCTGGCTAGTGTTTTGCATTTTTTTGGTAGAGACGGGGTTTCACCGTGTTAGCCAGGATGGTCTTGATCTCCTGACCTCGTGATCCGCCCGTCTCGGCCTCCCAAAGTGCTGGGATTACAGGCTTGAGGCACCGCGCCCGGCCTTGTCATTTTTTTAAATTAATAACTTTTCTTCATCCATTCAGGCCTGTATCCTCCTTGCCTAAAACAATTTCATAACTTCCTTATGTTTCCTGGCTCATCCATAATTCTAAAAGAATGATTATATTTACATGTAAATATAATAATTTTACTTCCTTCCTAGAATGCTGTCATCTTCAGGGCGAAGTCTATATATCTTATGATTCATATTGAACTTCCCAAAATGTCCAGAATGCCCACTCATTATCTCTCTCCCTCCATTTGCACATGCTGTTCCTTATTCTGAAATTTATCCTCCTCCCTTTCAATCTTGTCTTCTTGGGAAATTCCCAGTCATTCATCAAGATGCATCGCAAACATCATTTCCATTTTGAATTTTGACCTTACCGTCCAGAAATATTAATACCGCCCAGTTTGTCATTTCTCTATGCTCTCACAGCATGAGGTATACACACTTCTATGCCAGCAGTCAGCATATGGATTTACAGTGGGTTTGTTCACTTTTCAGTCTCCCATATGAAGCCATAAGCTCTTTGAAGACTAAGACACTGTTTTTCAATGGTCCACTTAAGTCTCCAGGGTCCACTGCTGCAGCTAGATCAGGTGTTTTAGCTATTCTGTCTTGTGGTGCCGACCTTGAGCAGTGTTGCTATGAATAAACCCATAATGCTGTGTGCCTGTGTCCAAGTAATGTCACAGCCAAATGGGGGAAGTGAAGAGAAATGCTGCTATCATGTGACATTCAAGCACTAACTCCTAAAAGGGACAACTTATTTCTCAGGATAGTAGACACTCATGCTGACTGTGATAAGACAAAACATAGGGAGAAAATAAGGTGTTGCTAGAAACTAACATGATCTAATAATGAAACTTTCCAAGACATAAATGATTGTTTTTCAAATTTGCCTTTATCTGTAAGTAGAGTTGTGGGGATAATATAATTCATGAAGATGTATTTTCCAAAGAGGTTAAAAAAAAGTTTGTCATATGCCAATGAGGGATTGACATTTGATTGAATCTGGTGACCTCCAAGAGGAACCTGCTGTGGGACTGGGTTTTCAACAATTCTAATTTGGTATTCTAATGGGTAGCTATCCCCATTTTCAAAGTGTTTGTTCTTATTGACATATATTTGCCTTCTTGTTTACATTCTCTTGTTTGTATTAGCCTCTTTGCCATTTCTCTCTCTGGGTTCTGAGGTTCAATATTCAACCAATTCTACAATAAGCATTTGGTCATGTTTTGACATCTCTGAAATTGGAGTGTGTTAGTACAATTGTTAACATCTTATTGTCATGGGTTGGCCAGGATCATTTGTAACTTTGCCACCATTGTCTGTGCAAACTTGGTCATTAATTATTGGTGGCCTGACAGACAAACTGTAACCCCTTGCCCCAGAGGACAGTTTTTTGTATCCCCCACTGGTGTGAGGGCAGGACAGGATTTTCTCCACTCTGCATCTTCACTAGAGTGATCTGGACTCTCCATTTCTTTCATCTGTTGCCAGAAAGCTTCTTTGCCAGGGCTACAATGCCCAGTAGTCCAGAAGAGATGTTAGCTGAGGGAAACATGAGGTCCCATCCTGCTTACCATTATTTCAGCGTAAAGATAGATGTCTTTCCATGCAAAAGGAAGAACAGTCAACCTCAGAGTTCTTCCTCTGTACCACAGAGATTAGGAGCAAACACTTCTGCATTTCACTAAGGTAATGTGTCAGCCTCTCCACATCCTAGCATTACTAGATGTGTTTGGAGGAAAAGAGTGCTCATTCCTGGTGGCATTCCAAAAGTCACGTGGTAGTTTCTGTTCTACACTGCCTGCTTCTGCTCTTTACTCTCAGCTCTACCACTGGTCTGTCAGTGTTCATTCAAGAAAATAGACACGTGCCAGATATTCAAATGGAGAGGATTTAATACAAGCAATTGGTTACACAGATGTTGAAGACTAATGGCAAAAAGAAGACCTAGAAACAATAGTAGCCACAGGAAGCAGCTACAATTCCGAGGTTTGAGGGAACCAAAGCTCACCAAAACCTAGGAGTCAAGAGGAAGGGCCCAATGTTGCCAGTGCTCAGGGAAGGAGGTGCCACACACTGATAATTAGGTCTCCGAGGGAGTGCAGACACAGGGCTGGTGATAGTTCCTCTAAGAGCTGGGTCTGAAAGGGTTTTTAAAAGCTGGAGACTGGAGCCATAGCTGCCCTCTGCTGCTAAAGAGATGTGCCACGAGCTGCAAACAGGAAGATGTTGTCCAAGGACTCTTTCTCTCATCCTCCCATCTTGCAGTCTCCTGTCGGTGCTGCTCAAAGGCAGAATTTAATGGGAATCTATCCAGCTGAGGAATCTGAGAAATGTGGCTTGCAGACTCCTAGTAGAATATAGAGAAAATGTGGGCTTGGGGCTCAGAGACAAGAAAGAAATAAATGGCACAATAGGCCACTGAGTTCTTTGCAGCTGGCTACCGCCTGGAACTGGAGACTTTTTCCTCCCAGGTGTGATGCGTCCATCAAGGGATACATCTCAAAAGAGGGGTGATTTGAGGAAGACCACGTTTCCCCATGTTGTCCCCTTGTGATCATCTTCCATAGCACCATGAGCACCAAATAGCATGTACACAACATATTCCACTGATGGGAATTAAAACTATAAGGAAAAGAACTTAAGTTAGGGTATATAATGTGGCTATTCTTAGTCTAAAATAGGGATTCTCAACCTCGGCTCTACTGACATTTAGAGGTGGATAATCCTTGCTGTAAGGAGCTGTCCTGTGCATTGTAATATGCTTAGCAGCATCCCTGGCCTCTACCCACCAGGTGCCAGCAGCACCCTGCCCTAAGTTGTAATGATAAAAAATGTCCCCCAACATTGCTGAATGGGTGGAAAGAGGCAAAATCACCCCCAGTTGACAGCCATTGGTCTAAGAGTAAAGAACAAAAATTAAACCTTAAGCATTTCCCTGTGGGTATTTTCCAATTCCCAGATTTACCTCTCTTCAAAAAGAGCCCTTCTAATGTCTTTCTATTACAACTATATCCCTCTTTCTGGAACATTCTATATCTTTCCCACAGGACAGTTGGTTAAATCATGAAGAGATCCCTTCTCATAAGAAGGAGGGGTGGATATTATAACTCACAACTCACATTTCCCAAAGTGTAAATTATCTGGTCTAAAAGAGCCTCAAGAGCCAGGATGCATTATGGCACTCAATGCCTGGTCCATCTCAAGGTCTCTCCATTAATGTGTGGTGGCAATGCTGTAATATTCAGAAGCTAACTGCCTTCACCTCACACACATCCCAAGCAACATGAAACTATACTTCTCAGAAACCATGCAGTTGACACTCATATTGAAGGAGGAAAATTTTCATATATACAATATAATCTTCCTCTTGCTCCAGCAGAAATAATGTTTCACATTATGGTATAGTGCATCATCAGCTTCTCTTTATTCATTCTCTGACAACCAGACCATGCCTACACACCTGCTGATAGATGAGCTGCTATCTATGAGCAGATAGATGTTGCTCTTTAAGCAACAAAGCCATATAGCCCTCTACAGCTACATACAAACACTTTGAAATGACATCTTGCTTTACAATGTAATCTTAGTTTTAGGTAAGGTAAGCCACTACAACCCTAAGTGGAAAGCAATAAGAATAAAGATATATGTTCATCTTTTTCAGGTTTGGAAATTGGAGTGGGAGGACGGAAGACTGTTGTTTTAATTATACTCTCACTGGCTTAATGATCTCTCGCTGACAGTAGTGCCCTAGATGTTTAAATGGACATTCTAGAACATCAGCTTTTGGTGGTAGTTATGAACAACTAGAAGAAAACAAATACTTTTCATAAACATAACTGGTTTGTTAATCTTTACCACATTCTGGTGTGATTACAAATAAAAGGGAAATAATTCTCAGTCAAATATCAAGTAAACACTGAGAGCTGACATCCTTTCCCATTTTGAAAATAAAAAGCCCTATGTTTCACATATAACTTGAGCACTCTACCATATTTTAACTGGCATATGTCTATTTCAGAGAGCAATGTCATAACACCTGTTTTTGGGTTACAGAAAATACTGATGTTATTATCTTTAACAGTATAGATCAGTTGAAAGGATACTGGCTCTGGAATTACAAGGCATGAGTTCTAGATAATACTTTGCCATTAGCCTAACGTGTCTCATTTAATGCCTCTGGATTCAATTTTCTCATGAGGTAAACACTAAGTATATTTTCCAGTTCCATGATTCTGTAAACCAAAGATCACCTTCCGTAAAACATGGATAAGATAAAAAATACCTCCACTAAGATAGGTACAGCATTAGTCACTGTCATTATCCAAACGAAGTCGACTCACTGTGGTAAACCATATAAATCTTTGTCAGTGGCTTTGGTGCAAGAGTTACCCAAATCTGCCTTTATTTCAGACAATGCATTACTGTGAATAGCCAGATAGTGAACAGAACCTGAAAAATTGTCTGCTCGTTAGACTCATTCATTCATGAAGAGATTGATAATGGTACAATATTTGCTTTCAAATAGGCTGTTTTATTGTGATGGTAAAAATAAGAGATGATGAGATGAAGCAGTAATCTAATGCATTAATGGAATACACCTTTTTTTTTCCCAAATCAGTTAGAAATCTCTATTACAAAGTATCCTTTGTGGGTATGAATAAAAACTGATCAAATGCTATTTCTAGTTCTAGATCCTTGAGGAATTGCCACACTGTCTTCCACAATGGTTGGACTAATTTACACTCCCACCAACAGTGTAAAGGCGTTCTTATTTCTCCGCATCCTCTCCAGCATCTGTTGTTTCCTAACTTTTTAATGATTGCCATTCTAACTGAGATGGTATCTCATTGTGGTTTTGATTTGCATTTACACACTGGGGCCTGTCAGGGGTTGGGGGCCTAGGGGAGGGATAATGTTAGGAGAAATACCTAATGTAGATGACAGGTTGATGGGTGCGGCAAACCACCATGGCACGTGTATACCTATGTAACAAAACTGCACGTCTGCACATGTACCCCAGAACTTAAAGTATAATTTTTTTAAAAAGCTGATCAATATGTAAACATTGAGATTTCTTTCCATAATTGTGGATTTTGCAGAAATAATTGGTATATGCCTAAGTAGTATTTTTTACTCTAGCTCATAATTACTCAATTTATTTTCCCATTCTTTCTTCATCAGTTTGATCATTTTTTCTTCCTTTTGAGGCCCCAAAATAAAGTTACAGTAAGTTTGTGCAAACTGCTTTATATGAGGAAATGGTTAAATTTTCAATCACCAACAAAGAACTAAAAAAAGGATTTGCGTACTGGAAGAGCCATCATACATCACTCATTCAATATCTACTTGTCCATCAGTTATTTCCTAAAATTGAGAGTGATCTTAAGTTTAATGTTTTCTTATCTCCTTCACTCTTCTTTAAGCACTTGGAACTCTCCATCCTTATAATTATTTCAAATATGCCATAACATTAATTACAATCAAACAATTCTGTATGCTAATCAGATCTTGAACTCAGAGCACTCATAAAACTATTTTTGTTTGTATATGTAATAATATTCAGTTTGAACTATTCTTGGCTGACGTTCCAAGACAATAAAGGTCACAATTCAAATCAAGTTGTGAGGTATCTATGCAGGACATGTAAAGGTAGTCTTTAATAACCATTTTTTGTAATTCTTAGTTGAACATCCACCTTCATCCTATGAAAGAAATTTGGAGAAGATAAGAGAAAAAGGGTCAAATTAAAAGTTAATATTCTGGAGAGAGCTGTTGTGATGCTATGAATCCTGCCCTGCCCTCAAAGTGGAGGCCATAATGGGCAGGCAATAAGTTTTGAGGAAACCACTTGGAGAGCTTAATATGAGTCCTTCGAGCCTGGCTGCGACAGTGGCTTTGTGTCTTCCCCATTCCTGAAAAAATTAACATAAGAGAGGCTGACTGGTAGTAGAACAAAGAAAGATGGGTGTGTTGGAGTCAGCCTGCATGTCCAGAGTTTTTGTCACTTAGGATTTGTATGTGTTCTATGAACCAGAAATGGGCTTCTTTGCAAAGAGAGTGCTGAAATAGACACCATCTTAAGTGCTGTCCAAAAGACTCTGCAGGCACAAAAAGACTAGGAGAGAGAAGTTGTAAGTAAACCATGGACTGCCAACAGACTGAAGAAGTAGTGTGGGATCAGCTGAATGGGTGCATTTACTCATATCAAGGGAACTGATTGTATGATTTTGTATGGATTATCCCTAGAAAGCAGAACCTGAGACAAGAGTTTGAATATAGATAGGCTATTTTGTAAAGTGAATGAAAAGGAGTGGGAAACAGGCAAGAAATAACAGGAACAGAGGAAAGCTTATACAAGTGTGTTATTGAGCTGGAAGCAAGGAAGAATGTGTCTCAAAATTGTCTACATGACAAACTTCACATGTTCTCACTCATTTGTGGGAGCTAACAACTGAAACAATTGAACTCATGGGGACGGAGAGTAGAATGATGATTACCAAAGGCTGGGAATGGTAGGGGGGTGGCAGGAGTGAGGATGGCTAATGGCTACAAAAATGCAGTTAGATAGAATGACTAAGATCTAGTATTTGATAGCACAATGGGGGGATTACAGTCAACCATAATTTATTGTACATTTTAAAGTAACTAAAAGTATAATTGGAATGTTTGTAATGAAAAGAAATGGTAAATACTTGAACTGATGGATACTCAATTTACCCTGGTGTGATTATTATACGTTGTATGCTTGTATCAAAATATCTCATGTGCCGCATAAATATATACATCTACTATGTGCTTATAAAAATTAAAAATTTAAATTTAAAAAAATGTCCACTTTTCTTCTGGAGAGACAGGGGGAAAAAAGCGTTTATCTACGGAGCATCAACTACCTCATACTTGCCTGTGTGTTTCAAGTGGGTTCCCAGAGGTGTCATACACAGCAGCATCAGAAAATCCACACTGCAGAAAGAAAGAAATGTATGGTGCACCAGATATGAGATGCTACCAGTTACTTCTGAAGTCTGTGGTTCCCAGAGCAGTAAGGAAACAAAAGGTATTTAAGTCAAGAAGATGGGAGGTAAGGCATAGAGATGTCTGATACATATGATGTCTTCAAAGAATTCAAAAAAGTATCGTCAAAGAACGTGTCAGATTTTCAACTTGACAAACCCAAAAAGAATGGAATCTAGACAATCATACAGGAATTTGTCAAGTTCCTGCTGCTTTCCTCTAAGCCCTTCTCTCTTATAACTAGGTTACAATACTAATTATTATTATATTTAAATTATATGTTATAATAACATGTATTATTATTATTATAACAGTGGACTGGAGATGCTAAACAACTGTTATTCCTTTAAAGGAATAGTAGATAAAAAATGAAGTAACTTTATGATTACATCCAACATGGCATTTCTGATAAAAAAAAAAAAAAAAGCAGTTAAACAGCTGCATATGCAATAAAGTTTTGGCTTGGCCCTGCCATTAGTCATAAGTTTATGCATCTGTGGAAGTCTGCTTTTTCATGTGTGGAGGACAAATCAGAGAAAGGACAAGAATCCATCTTGTATTTGATGCATTTGTTTTAGCATAATGAATGCCTGGGAATTTTCAAAACCATGACCCCATGCTGCTATGGACACCACTATTCCACTGAGTGAAGACTGTTTCCATATAGCCTTATAGAACTCTAGCAAGCACAATCCCAGAAGCTGCTATTCAGTGGAGAAAAATATTAGGGATTAATGCTATGATCATTTGCTACCATCCTCCAGGATTTACTCTGACCATGCCTTGTATCCCATTTATTGCAGATATCACCAAATGCTGAGCCTATGAAATTAAAATAGAGGTCTCCTAAAAAAGAAGAAGAATCAGACTGGCATCAGATGATCCAGCAAAAATAGAGGGAGAAGACAACAGTGCAAGACCTTCAAAGTTATGAAAGGAATACTATATCCAGCCAAACTGTCAATTAAATAAGAAAACAAAAATAACCCATTTTGAGACATGTGAAGACTACAGAGGTTTACCTCTCATGCAGCCCTTTCCATAAAATTTTTGAGGATATACTCCAGTAAAATAAAGAGGAAGATGTAGATTGTGCAAAATCATAGATCTACCATAACTCAGAAAACATGCCTCTGATCACCCATTCTAGGTCAATTCTGACCTTTCTTTATCACACCACCTTGGTCATTTCCTTCTTAGGCTTATAAAAATCTATATTTATTTCCTGTAAGTTTACTTAAAACGTATTTGTTAACTTCCTTATTAATGGCCTCACCCATTAGAAGGTAAGCTCCATAAAAGGGGACTATGCTGTATCAAGGAATCTTGCACAGTGTCTGGTATTTAGGTAACAGATAATAAATATTAAAGAATGAATAGCGTATCTCTATTTTTTAACTTGAGTTAAACCAAACTCCATAGGTGAGACTTCTAAGAGCCTTTAAAATGCTTTTTGAATTTTCATAATGGAGGCATAGTAAGAATTATAGCCTAAATATAGAATCCTGGTAGCATCTTAGAGGGTTGTTAATGCTTTGTGTAACACACCCTGGCACTTTTAAAATTGTAAATCAGTTTAATTTTTATCACAAATATCCAACACTTTTCTCTTATGAAGAAGTAAGAGTCATAAATTAATTTATTAATTTAGAGATTTCTCCCAGTACCTGTTTTTGTTTGTTTGTTTGTTTGTTTGTTTTCCTTAAGAGTTGGGGCCCAGCACAGTGGCTCACGCCTGTAATCCCAGCACTTTGGGAGGCAGAGGTGGGTGGATTACCTGAGGTCAGGAGTTCGAGACCAGCCCACTTAACATGGTGAAACCCCGTCTCTAAAATACAAAACTTAGCTAGGTGTAGTGGCGGGCACCTATAATCCCAGCTACTCGGGAGGCTGGACCAGGAGAATCGCTTGAACCTGGGAGGCGGAGATGGCAGTGAGCCGAGATTGTGCCATTGCATTCCAGCCTGGGCGACAGAGTGAGACTCCATCTCCAAAAAAAAAAAAAAAAAGAGTTGGAAGGTTCCTTTAGTATTACCTCAACTCACCACCACAACTACATTGAGACATGTGTTGAGAGGTAAACTTACTTTTTTGAAATAGATAATCTTCATAAGGTTGATTTTCTCTTTGTAATTTGGTGATCCACTCAATTTCTAACTTATTAGACAAGGACAAAATGTGGGGGTCACCTCTCTGCCCTTCACACCACAGAGCACAGCTGCAGCATAAGGGTACACAAAGGAGCCTATCTACCACCCATTGCTCTCAAGTGTTATCTACTGGATTGCAGTCCAAACTACAACACCAAAAACACTTTGCTAATTTCTCCCCACTGAGAAACTTATATGGTTTGGTTGTGTCCCCACCCAAATCTCATATTAAATTGTAGTTCCCAAAATCCCCATGTGTCATAGGAGGGACCTGGTAAGAGGTAATTGAATCATGGGGGTAATTATCCTAATGCTGTTCTAGTGATAGTGAGTTCTTATAAGATTTGATGGTTTTATAACAGGCTTTTCCCCCTTTGCTTGGCACTTCTCTCTTCTGCTGCCATGTGAAGAAGGACATGCTTGCTTCCCCTTCTGCCATAATTGTAAGTTTCCTGAGGCCTCCCCAGCCATATGGAACTGTGAGTCACTTAAACGTCTTTCCTTTATAAATTACCCAGTCTCGGGTATGTCCTTATAGCAGCATGAGAATGGACTAATACAGAAACCAAAGATAAGAATTTAATATTAAAAAAAAACCTGTACAGAGTCTTACCCCTCTGAAAACTTCCAGAACAAAAGGCACTAACTATACTCAATATACACCACAGTTCAAGGAACACCAGCCTTCTCATATGAGAAAGAATTAATGCAAGAACTGTAGCAATTCAAAAAGATGGAGTGTCCCCTTACTTCCAAACAAGCCCACTAGCTTCCAGCAATGATTCTTAGCCAGTCTGAAATGGCAAACATAGAATTCAGAATCTGAATGGCAAGGAAGCTCATCAAGATCCAGGAGATATCTCAAACCCAATCCAAGGAAGCCAAACAATCCAGTGAAATGATTAAAGAGCTGAAAGATGAAATAATCATTATAAGAAAGACCCAAAATAAGCTTTTTGAGCTGAAATATTCACTACAAGTATTTCATAATACAATTGGAAGTATTCACAGCAGAATAAACCAAGCTGAGGGAAGAATCTCAGAGCTCCAAGACTGGTTCTTTGAATCAACTCAGTCTGACACAAATTTTTTTAAAAATTAATGAAAAAAACCTCTGAGAAATATGAAATTATGTAAATAAAACAAATCTATAACTTATGGGCATCCCTGAGACAGAAGGAAAGAAAATAAGCAACTTGGAAAATATATTTAAGGTTGTAGTCCAGGAAAATTTCCTAAATCTCATTAGAGAGGTTAATAGGCAAATTCAAGAAATATAGAGAACTCTGGCTAGATACTATACAAGACAATCATCTCTGAGGCACACAGTCATCAGATTTACCAAGGTCAAAGGAAAAAAAATCTTAAAAGCAGCCAGAGAAAAGAGTCAGATCATGTACAGAGGGAATTCAATCAGGCTGGAAGTAGACCTCTCAACAGAAACCTTACAACACAGAAGATACTTGAGGCCTATTTTCAGGATCCTTAAAGATAATTCCAATCAAGAATTTCAAACCCTGCCAAACTAAGCTTCATAAGTGAAGGAGAAATAAAATCCTTTTCAGATAAGCAAATGCTGAGATAATTCATTTCAACTACACCAGCCTTACAAGAAGTCCATCAGGGAGTGCTGAACATGGGATCAAAAGAATAACACCTGCTACCACAAATACTCACTTAAGCACATAGCCCACAGACACTATAAAGCAACTGCATAACCAAGTCTACATAACAACCAGCTAATGACAATCTCATATCTCATATCATAAAATATCTCAAAATCTCATATCAAAATCTCAATCTCAAAATCTCATAGCAATACTAACCCTGAATGTAAATAAGCTAAATGTCCCACTTAAAAAACATAGGGTGGCTAGCTGGATAAAAAGATAAGACCCAATCATCTGCTGTTTTCAAAAGACCCATCTTATATGTAATGACATCCACAGGATCAACAAATTGCAGAAAGATCTACCATACAAATGATGGAAAAAAGAACAAGAGTCACTATTCTTACATTAAATAAAACAGACTTTAAACAAATGGGAAACAAAAAAGAGCAGGTGTCACTATTCTTACATTAGATAAAACAGACATTAAACCTTTAACAATTAAGAAAGAAGGGCATTACATAATGAGTACTATCCCCAAAGAAGACTTAACTATAGTAAATATATGCACCCAACATTGGTGCACCTAGATTAAAAAAGTTCTTGACCTATGAAAATGTTTACATAGCTGCATACTACTACAGAATATACATTCTTCTCATCCGCACATGGAACATATTCTAAGATCAACCAAATGCTAGGTCATAAAGCAAGTCTCAAAAAATTTAAAAAATTGAAATTATACCAAGCACACTCTCAGAGCAGAGTGCAACAACAAAAAAATCAATATCAAGATGATTTCTCAAAAGTACACAAATAAATGGAAATAACTCTTTTCGTTTCAATAGTTTTTGGGGTACAGGTGATCTTTTGTTACACAGATATGTTCTTTAGTGATGCTTTCTGGAATTTTGGTGCACCTGTCACCTGAGCAGTGTACAGTGTATCCAATATGTAGCTTTTATCCCTCACCCCACTCCTGCTCTTCCACCCTCATGAGTCCCCAAAGTCTACAATATCATTCTTATGCCTTTGCATCCTCATAGCTTAGCTCCCCCTTATAATTGAGAACATACAATATTTGGTTTTCCATTCCTGAGTTACTTCATTTAGAATAATGGCCACCAGCTCCATCCAAGTTGCTGCAAAAGACATTATTTCATTTCTCTCTCTCTATATATATATATACGTGTGTGTGTGTATATATACATACACATATATACATATATACATGCATATATTTACCATAGTTAAGTCTTCTTTTGGGATAGTACTCATATATATGTGTGTATGTATGTACATATATATACACATTTTTTATCCACTCATTGGTTGATGGGCACTAAGGTTGGTTTCATACTTTCCAATTGTGAGTTGTGCTGCTATAAACACGCATGTGCGTGTGTCTTTTTCATATAATGACTTCTTTTATTTTGGGTAGATACCCAGTAGTGGGATTGCTGGGCCAAATGGTAGTTCCACTTTTAGTTCTTTAATAACTCTCCTTACTGTTTTCCATCGTGGTTGTACCAGTTTACATTTCCACCAGCAGTGTAAAGTGTTCCCTTTTCACCACATCCATGCCAACATATATATATATAGCTTTTAATTTATGGTCATTCTTGCAGGAGTAAGGTGGTATCTCATTGTAGTTTTAATTTGCATTTCCCTGATAATTAGTGATGTTGAACATTTTTTTAATGGCATTGGTACAAAAACAGACACATAGACCAATAGAATAGAATAGAAACCCTATAAACAAAGCTACACACCTACAACCACTGGATCTTTGACAAGGCCAACAAAAGCAAATAGAGAAAGAACTCCCTAAATAAATAGTGCTGAGATAATTGGCTAGTCATATGCAGAAGATTGCAGTTGAACCCCTACCTTTCACCATATACAAAATTAACTCAAAATGGACCAGAGATTTAAATGTAAGACCTCAAACTATGAAAATTCTAGAAGTCAACCTAGAAAATACTCATCTCAGCATTCGTCTTGGCAAAGAATTTTTGACTAAGCCCTCAAAAACAATTGCAACAAAAATAAAAATACACAAGTGGGATCCAATTAAAGATCTTCTGCACAGCAAAAGACATTATCAAGAAGTAAACAGACAACCTACAAAAAGGGAGAAGATTTTCACAAACTATGTGTTCAACAATGGCCTAATATCCAGACTCTACAGAAAACTTAAAGGAAACAACAAGCAAAAAAAATATAACCCCATTAAAAATGGGCAAAGGACATGAACGGACAGTTCTAAAAATGCAAAGTAAAAGAAAAATGCTTTATTTTAAAAATCAAATAAATACAAAACAGACATTAATTCAGAAAGCACATGACCGAAAAACTATAAGGTACATAGAGAACAATTAGCAAAATCAAAGAAATAAGTCTTTTTATGAGTAATTACTTTAAATGTAAATGGATTAAACTCTCTATTCTAAAGACAGAGATTTGAGGAATAGATTTTAAAATATATGATCCAACTGTTCGCTGTCTACAACGGATTCACTTTAGATCTAAATACACAAATAGATTGAAAATGAAAGGATGGAAAGAGATGTTTTACGAAAATAATAGACAAAAGAGATCATGGGTAACTATACTACTTTCAGACAAAATAGACTTTAAATAATACAAGATTGCAAGACACAAAGAAAGGCATTATATATTCATGTTTGCTAGTACAACTAGACAGAAGATAAGTAAGAAAATAGAGGACTTGAAAACAACACCACAAATTAACTGGACGTAACAGACATATACAGAAATCTCTATCCAACAACAATAGAATGTACAGTCTGCTCAAGTGAAAGTGAAAGTGGGGCATTTCCTAGGATAGGCTATATTTTAGGCCCTAAATTAAGTCCCAATAGATTTATAAAGATAGATATTATGCAAAGTATCTTCTTTGACCAAAACAGGATGAAGTTAGAAATCAATAACAAAAGGAAAATTGGAAAGTTGACACATTTGTGGAAATTAGAGAGATAAATAATGGTTACCAGCATCTGAGAAGGGTAGGAGAGTGGGGGGATAGAGAGAGGTTGCTTAATGTGTATAAAATTACAGTTAGAGCAGAGAAATAAGTTCTAGTGTTCTATAGTATATTAAGGTGATTATAGCTAACAACAATTTATTGTCTATTTCAAAATAGCTAAAAGACAAGAATTAGAATACTCCCAACACAAAGAAATAATAAATGTTTGAGCTGATAGACATCCCAACTGCCCTGATTTGATTGCTACACTTGTATACGTGTATTGAACTATTACATGTATCCCATAAATAGATATAATATTAGATATCAATTAAAAATTAAAAATAAGTTTAACAAAACAAAAAATAATAAGTATTGCCAAGAATATGAAGAAGTTGGGGAACCCCTATGCATTATCGGTGGGAATGTAAAATGATATAACCATTGTAGAAAATTAAAAATAGATTCAAAATATGAGTCAGCAATTCCACTTCTGAGTTCATATTCAAAAGAATTGAAATCAGAGTCTGGAAGATATATTCATACACACATGTTCATAGCTGCATTATTCATGATTAGCTGAAAAGTAAGCAACCCAAGCGTCCATAGAGGAATGAAGGAATAAGTAAAATGTGGTATACATTTATCATATTAGTCAGGGTTCTCCAGAGAAACAAAACCAAGATGATATACATAAAGGAAGAGATTTATTGTGAATAATTGACTTACACAGTTATGGAGGCTGAGATGTCACAAAACCTGCTTTCTGCAAGCCAGACATAGAGCAGGCAAGCCAATATTGTAACTCCAGACTGAGTCTGAAGGTCTGAAAACCAAGGGAGTGAATGGTGTCAATTCCAGTGAAAGGACAGAAGAAATGTGATGTCCCAGCTCAACAGATAGGCAGGAAGCAAAGAGGGGTAAATTTCTTCTTCCTCTGCTTTTTGCTCCACTCAGGTCCTCAGTGGATTGGATAACACCCAATTGGGGAGGGCGCTTTACTTTACTGAATCCATCCATTCAAATGCTAAACTCATCTGAAAACACCCTCACAGATACACCCAGATATAATGTTTAATTTGGGCACCCTTTGGCCCAGTCAAGTTCACACATAGAATTAACCATCACACATCCAACGGAACATTATTTTAGCCTTCAGAGTGAAGGAAATTCTGACAAAGGCTACGACATGGTTGAACCTTGCAGACATTATATGAAGTGAAATAAGCCAGTCACAAAAAGACAAATACTATATGATTCCACTTATATGAAGTACTAAGAGTACTTAAAATCGTAGAGACAGAAAGTAGAGTGGCTGTTCTAGGGGCCAGGGGAAGGGGAAATGGGGAGTTATTTTCACATGCGTGTATGGTTTCAGTTTTGCAAGACGCAAAGAGTTCTGGAGATGGATGTGGTGATGGTTGCACAACATGAATGTACTTAATACTACTGAACTGTACACTTAAAAGTTGCTAAGATAATTATGTTATGTGTGTTTTACCATAATAAAAAATTTGCAAAAATCAGATTAAACACACCTTCAAAAAGAAAATAATCACTCTCCAACTAAAGGAAATAATCACCCTCCAATAAATAAGCCCAGTCAAAACTACCAGTAGAACCACTAAGCCAACCCACAGAATGAGAAATAAGAAATAAGATACAATTTTTGGAGATACTAAGTTGGGGCTGGTGGATGGTTGTATGGCAAAAGATAACTGAAACAATTGCTTATTTCTAGAAAGGGAAACTGGGTAGATAGAAGACAAAATTAGGACATAGCTTTACTTCTCACTTCATGATTACTTTGTAGCTTTTGACTTTCGACCATTATTATATATTACCTTTTTAAAAAAAACTAATTTTATTTTAAATTTTAAAAAATGTGATTTTTCAAAGCAACAAAAAGAACATATAAATGTTCCCCTAGCAAATTGTTTTAATTATCTATTCCTAGTGCTGCTAACAAGGTAGAGACAGAGAGACATTTTTCAGAAATATTTTATTACATGAAATTTGAATCAATTTTCTTTAGAAATGTGTCTCTTTTGATCTAGCAATTCCTTGTCAAGAAGTTAATCTTAAAGAAATTATCTAAGCTTTGACTAACTATATTTACGCAACTATACTTATAACTGCTCTACAATAGCCAAAAATACATTTTTTTGAAATCTAAATGTTAAACAATAATAGGTTAATTACTTGATTGTTACTTCCATATAGGGAAATACTATACAGCCATTCTAAATCATACTGTGAAAGCTCACATATTCACTTGAACTAATTATGGTATGTTGTTAAGTTTTAAAACATAATAAAATGATATATATCACATTATCCCACAACTCAGAGCCATAAACCACTGGATACATATGCTGCAAGAAAACATTTTGCTAGAAAAAATGGACTTAGCAGAAAAAAAAGTTTCCTTTAGACATTCAAAGATTTCTACATTTAGAATGAATTATTTTATAATAAGAATATGTATTTTATATATAGTAAGCAGATATTTAGTCCTGCATATAAACTATGCCAACATAATAAAAGTGATTTGTTTGAATTTAATAAAATGGGGAAATAATTTATATAAACAATACAAATGAAAATTTTAATTTTTTAATTCAACTATTATGCAGCCTGAAAATGTCCTCAACACACACATTCATGACTATGGTATATGATTATGTATGCATATATATATCCATACATTTATTCAATACACAAGGTATATGTCAAAATATTTATTTATTAAATAATGTTTAAAATATTTTTACTCCTAAAGTCATTGCTACATCATGCTTCTTAGATTTAAGCTATGAGTGAAACCTATGAGTCAAGAACAAGGGCAGGAATTCTTAGCAAGAAACTTTATAGGCTTTTCTAACATCACTGCTCATCTACACAATAGCCATTCTTTCTTTTTCCTCCATAACAGAATCCCACCTCTATTCAGGTACTAGACATCCTTGTGCTTCAGAAGGCTGTCCAATGGGATGAACAATCCCAGGTCCAAAAGATGAATACTGATCCATTTAAGACAATCACGGTAATTGTATTCCTGTTGTCAGTTATTAGTTTAAGAATAAATACTTGACAAAATTCTTGCCAGAGACACATAAGTGAAGTCTAATAAGAGAGCTTTAGGGGAAGACTTTCTTGTTCTCAAAGATGGACCCCACGAAGGGTCACGTTCCTTTTCCTTCTTCTAGCCTTTCATTGTTGTTGCCTATTGTGATGGCCACCACCTTGTGACCATGAAGTGTAGCTGATATATTAAGCATGAAGGAATGGAAAGATGGAAGGAAGCTAGGTCTGTAATCACATTATTGAATTCTTGAATTATTAAGCTCTGGAACTTTCCTACCTTTGAACTTCCTACCAACCGAGAGAATATTTTTTCCTTATTGTTTAAGTCACAGTGGGTTGGATCTTCTGTTAAATGCAGGTGAGACCACTCTGACTGATACAACCTCTCATAGCATCTATACCTCATTTAACAACTTTAATTTTTCCAAAAGTCTTGCTGCTGTGTTTAAGTAAAATAATACTCTCATTAATTTTAATGAGGAAAATTATGGTGCATTCCATCCCAAACGAATGCATCCAAGTAATTTCACAGATTGAAAAATCTATCAATCAAACAATGAGAACAAGTTCATACAAGTAACAATATGATAGTAAATAAACATAGTTTGTACACAACATAAAGATAATGAAGGCTTATTGTACTCATCAAGGATAATAACCAGTGGCGATTATTAGAAAGAGATGTAAAGTTGTTACAGGTAGAGTCTCCTGAAACAGAGATTAGCATGCCAAAAGTTTGTTAAGGAGTGGTCTCAAGATCAGTATACTGTGAAACGGAAGAAAAGATAGCAAGATTGGGCAGAGTGGTCTCAACAAAGTCCTCAGCCAACTCCATTCATAGCTCTGACGTTGGGGCAGCATTTCTAAATTGTTCTGAATTGAAATGAAGAGGCCAGAATTTTACAGGCTCACTTTGACCAGTTGTGGGATTCAGGCTGCCCCTGAAAATGCCAAGGTAGTTCTCTTAATCTTAGGGCAATTCCCAGAGAGGACTGCACCTTGAGAGCTGTCAGTGGATTGTACTTCTAAATACTGAGTAATAATCCTTTGGTACTGAAAGGAAACCTAGTCTGTGTATCACTGCATCAACTCTACAGTGGAGCCTTTTTTGGAAGGTGGTGGAAAGGCAGGTGACTGATTTTCATGTGCACAATGAATATTAGAATCATACAGCCTTGTCTTTTTCTTTGAAGCTTTGACCAAAAAAAGTAAAGTTGACTTTTGAAATACACAGAAATAGCATCATAGAAATGCTTCGTCTTCCTCCCTTT
This sequence comes from Chlorocebus sabaeus, assembly GCF_047675955.1. Lineage (NCBI taxonomy): Eukaryota > Metazoa > Chordata > Mammalia > Primates > Cercopithecidae > Chlorocebus > Chlorocebus sabaeus. Next base: position 63,628,284 of record NC_132918.1, on the reverse strand, counting down.
TACTTGGCTTACATACACAAAGCAAAACCTGGGGACTCATTCAAGCATGGCAGGAAATTCAAATTTGTTTCACATGATATTCTTTGATTAGAAGCTATTGTGCTGAGTAAATTAGAAGTATGTCCTTACCTGAAGCAGTAATGTGAAAAATGATTTCTTATGATATGTTTATCTAGTGGATTTGGGGAATTAAATGTCATTATACAAAAAAAATTGTTTGATAAATAGTATAAGTTGTCAAGTGTTGTTATATCCATTAAATGAACATTGTTATATGCAGTAAGCTTATGTATAATGTATACTAACCATGTATCCATAAAACATACCTCCCAATTATCAGGTAACTGAATTTTCTTTACTTTTCTACAGCTGTCCATAAATCATTACTCACTTACATGCTGATGGTATTAAAGGTACAGAGGAAGGTACTACCTTGAAAATGGTCACTTTAGTTGACCATTTACAGAGTTGTCATTCTGTGGGATTTTTAAGCAGCATAGATACATTCAAATATAACACCATTAGGGTCAGTCTGTGATGAAACCCATATCTTTATATTATCTTGATACTAAACATTGTAAATATTCCCAAATTATCCAAAAAGAGGGCCATGCAAGGCCAACAAAAGGATTTTTTTTAAAAAGAGTCACTTACCTAGCCACAAATATCTTTCTTCTGCTATCACAGACATAGGCTCTGGGTGAACCGCTATACCCAAAATGCTTCCCAGAAGCAGACTTTGGTGGTGACCTACCCACTTCTTGAAATAGATCAAATGGTATCTACTCTGTGGGAAAGGGCTGGCTGAGACAGCAACATGAAGACCAGAGTCTAGACACCAAGATTGCAAAGAATGCTGGAAAGAGAGAATTTACATAACAGCCCTGTAACCCAAAAGATCCTGTCTCTCTTTCATAAGACATAGTCAAGCTCATTATGGAAGCAACCTCCAGCAGCTAATTGGTATTGCAGTGCTTCTGAGCTGTGACCTAAAAAAGGGGGGAGATGTAAAAGCCAAATAAAGTGACATAAAGAAATTCCCACCCTAGTCCTATGGTTGTCTTGTGAGCTATTTCTATACTGTATGTACATAAACAGCTCTTCTTGGGTGGTGGTTTAATGTCCCTATACCTTCCATTGCAATTACACTGAATGGAGCCACAACAAATCTTCGTAATGCCAATCTCATCTTTCCACCTCATTGACAGCTCAGGAAATGCATCTGAAATTCATAGTAGCCTCATAGCCTATGGCAAGAGAAATCCATGCTGCTAAAATTTTATTTTAGAAGTCAAGCTGGTTTTCCTCAGTTTAGGATGCTCCGTTTTTTAATCTTTTGCTGCCTACCACACTGTATCAAAATAACCAGCCAATATTGCTCAACTGTCAGGGGCCTCAGCTGCCTTTGAATTTTTCAGTACAAATAAATACTGGAACATGTTAAAAACAACCCCAATAGATTAGCGTTAACGTTAATAGAATTAAGAGCAAAGGGGAAAATGTGTATAAACTTTAACTTCACTGCTCTCTCCCTTCCTTTGCTGACTTTAAAAAAAAAAAAAGGTTGAATAGATATTCAGACTGATTTCATGTTTAGGCTGATAAGGATGCTAGGCTGGGTCCCAAATTTGTGCAATGTTCAAAGAGAGAGAGATTTTAAAATCCCAGAAAAAGAGATATTTCCAAATTAATGGCATTGCCCAAATGCCTTGGCTCCCTGCACCCCACCAGGAAGGTTTATTATTTTCTGGTAAAATGTTGCTCGAATGGGGAGTGGTAGTCAGCGATGCGTCAGAGCTGCTCTTTGAACACATTAAAAAGCTGAATGCACAACAAAGAACAGATGTTCCAGCATGCCTTATTTATGCACCCATCAGCAATCTTCCAGTGACCACAAAACACAGCCTTTTTTCCCTCCTCCTCTCCATAATATTATTTTCTGATAAACTCACCCTCTTTATTAATTTATTTATTTTTGGCCCCAACTGAACTCCTGGGTAATTGTCTATGTGTGTGTGCACAAGTGTGTGTGCGTGTGTGCATATGTGTGTGTGTTATTTGAAAGTCTGCCTCCATCAAAGCTGAATTCTATTGAACTGTGGAACAGGTGTGGATTCTGCAATTAGATCACATTTCAGAGAGAGAGACACTGAGGGTAATAATGGCGGTGCATTCTTCACAGTCGAATGCAGCACCATAGCGACCAGCAACAATGAAGAAGAGGTATTAGTATTAGAAGTGATTATTTTTAGTTTATGGGATCATCTGATTGAATACAGCCATAAGGCGCTGCGTACATGTATTTGGGGCTCACCAGCTGTAAGACAAACTTGTTTTACTGGCACTTATCTGAAATGCCCTACTCGCCCACCCTCTGCTCACAATTGGAATGGAAGTAGCGATTAGGAAGTGAGATATAATGCAGATTAAATATTATGATGGACCAAGATACTGTTGGATTATTAAACTCCATTTGCTTTCACTGGTTTTAAAGGCATAGCACTTTTATATAAACCTCCGGCTCTAGATCTCTGAGCTTTAAAAGGTGGGAGGTGGAGGAGTGCTAGGGAGGGTTAGGTAGAGAAAAATAATTTAGAATCCAAAGAGAAGCAAGAATATTTCCTCTTCCTACACAAGAGAGCTGTATTTTTCAGTGAGTGAATCTAATCTGTGACCTCAATTTGAGCTTCAGAAAAACATGATACATTAATACAGAAAATACTCACCGCCACAAATTGATTTAATAGACTGAAAGTAAATAATGCAGCCAATTCTCACAACACTATTTGGTCAATTTTGGGAATTCTAGCTCTAGGTGGCATTTCCTTAATATATATTTTCACGAAGTGGGAAATATTTGGGACCGAACTCAGTGGTGTAAAATCAGCCCTTGGGAGAGTTCCAGCTGTTCCCTGGGGCATCTCAGAATGGTGCTATGGGCTGGCTGGCAGCAGCTGCTATCCCTGAAAAAATAAAGGAAGTCAGACAACAGAGGGAGGGGTTTGCACAAAATGAAGTCGTGGGCATTCTGTGGACACATCAGAAATCTGGGCTCAAAAGAACGAGATGTGGGTAGCTTGGTAGGGTACAGATTACACCATCCTATGGGCACAGGCCTAGGAGCTCAGAATGAGAACTTCTGCTCTTTGTCCAGTGGTCTTTGAACCCAGGATGGCTCAGGATCTGGGGTCTGCATCATGGGATATGAGGCCACAGCCAACATATTGCCAAGACCAGTATTCTTTTTCTGGTGCCAAAATAAGCTCTTCTGATGAAAGATCTGAGGGATGGAAAATGTTCTATTGTCCACAATGCTAGTTCATACTGAGAAATCTGTTACGATGACAGGAATTTTCTGTTTTGTATAGGTGGCCTAACCAAGATTCCTGGCAGAAAAAAAACGCATTTTCTGGCTAAGAAGCAGTAAAGCAGGAGTGGTGGCAGATGAATACCAATCAAACCGTGTAGCTTTTCTGTTACTAGCCAATCCACTAGTTCTCCAGCTACCAAATTCTTTTCAGCATTTGTTATTTCTCTCAATCAGACAAAATAAAGTTCTCATATTATAAATAAACTGAATCTAGCCATATGGCCTTGACTTTGGGTAAATCACTTTCCCTTTCTGGACTGGGTTTCTGTGAAATGAGGGTTGGAATTCAAATTGTAGTTTCACAAACATTAGCACTAGAACCCTTTTACAAACAAAGAGATAGCTAAGAATTGGAGGTGCTATATTCAAAAGTGGCATTGGGGTCCCCATGCTTCTCCTTTCTTGCAAACGAGTTGTCTCTACTAAAGTCCAAGGTTGCTCAGAACCAGGTACAACATGTCTTATTTAGATAGTATTGCAGATCTCTTCCAAGAGAAACTGTGACTGAATATCTGGGTCTTCCCAATAGTATTCCTATACAGGGTTAGTGACAAGGAGATGCTATGCCAGCAATCTCACCCGCCACACCCAAAATGGCATCTGCATCCTCTGTGGGTACAAGTTAATAGTCTCAGCTGTGAGGATTGTCTCCATGAGATCAGGCACCCAGTTGGTTAGCTCTTTTTCACTATATAGTTTGAAGTCACTGTCTGTTCCAGTTCTCATAAAGTCACAGGTTTTTGCTTCAACTTTCATTCTCTCTCGCTGGCGATGGAACAGAAGTTTTCAGTGAGAGAGGACCCTTTCATTTGTCTTGGCAGTCACTTGCCATCACTCATTTTAATAGTCATTGTCAAGAGCATAAAGATTAAGTGGGGTTTTGTACAATATTAGTTTTCTATTCTTTCTCGTTCAACCTCCAGATAACTCTGGTTCCATTCTGTGTCTTGTCCAATCATCACACTGAGTGTTTACCTTTAAATATTTGAATATATTTTCTTACATTTTTGTTTGTTTTGCAAATAGCCTTTTACAAAAATACATAATAAAACATAGTCTAATTTTTCCCATGCTGGCTCAGTAACAGTGTCTTTCTTAGCTGAAGCAACAGGAAAGAAATGGCAATATTACTTATTGCTATTGACATGATGATGACTCCTTTGCAGATGTTACAATGTCAATGTTTTGTGGCAAATTTGCATTGTAGTTTAGCATGCATTAACACACCTTGCCATTTAGTCATCTCAGTGAACACTGACAAGAGCCATGGGTACCCTGCATCGGCATAATGCAGGAGCCTGCAAGCTATGGAAATGAAGTCAGACCATAGAATTCTGGTTGAAAGCTTTACATCATGGTACCAAGTGATCCAAACAAAATGTAAATCATAGCCTATGAAACAGAAGAATTCAGTAGCTCTCTGGTAATTGGTGTAGTAATAAATCAGGATTGAATTTAACTTAAAATTATATATTCTTTGCCTGGTTAAAAAAGTCAGATTTATGAAAGAGTTGGTGGTTTGTTTGAAAAGCAAAGAAATATCTTCTTAATTTTTTCATCTAAATTTTACAAAGCCTACTTACCTTTTCAAAAAAATTAAGACATAATGATAAAGCAATGTTGAAATTTTGCTGTCGATGCCAACTTAATGCATAACAAAGTTAATGGCTAGCTATAGACACCTGTCTTTCAAATACACCCAAATTGGAATTTCTGAATGTTGTTTTTGCTACTACACTTTATTTCTTTCAAGCCTGGGAGAGAGCCTCAGCTCTAATATGTTCTGCATTTGGCCAAATACAATACATCCAACCTAAATACAAGGTATAAATAACAGGAAATTAGACTTTGACCCCAAATTCTTAAACTGGAATAAGCCATTTCATTCATATACACTGAGATAAAATCAACAAAATAGGTGGCAGGGCATTTGGTCAAAGGGTATGTAAATAAATGTAAATTTTTTCTCTAGCTTTTAGTGTGTTTAATAAATTATGTTGGTGACCCTCATGGCAGAAACCTGACCACATGGGTCATGCTTATCTTCCAGCCCTTATTTCCAATCACTGACATTATAGTTAGTAAGAAGCTATTTTTCTCTTAAAATATATGTAGAGGAAAAAATGAGAATTTTCTGTATTAATGACACAATAATGGCATTGTGAAAATAAAATGGTGATGACATATCCACTGTGGGAATAATATGCCCTCAGGCTAACAAAAGCTGCTTACCTGTTTAACTTATTAGAGTATTTTATAAACATATTTGAAATGAGCAGCTCAGTTCATCCTGAAATAAAACAATGCTACATTTTTTTATGCATATGAAAAGAGAAGATGCTAATTGCTCACCTACAATCCACCTAAAAAGTTGATGGAAATACATCTACAATAAAATCAGAACAATATCATTTCCAGTACCTGCATGATACTCATTTTGGTGAGTCATCCCAAAAGACTTTTTAAAAGAAAATAGAGTTCTGATTCTATGTTTGCCATTAACATGCTACGGAGTTGGGCAACCACTTGGTTCCTCAGCTCCCTTCCATCAAAAAAAGTCAAGACCAATTATTTGAGTAGAGTGTAAAGTGGATAGGTGTGAGTTAAAGAACTTTGGAATTGCAGAGATAAAAGGTTTTCTCTCATGGAATGCCATTATTATTAATATTATTGCCATCATCATTATTTATGCTCCCAGCACACGTATTGTGAAAATGTGTTATTCACGTAACTGCTATGCCCTCACCATGTCATTTGCAAAATCACCATGTTCTTCTCACAGAAATGTCACTGAAATGTCATTTTTACAATAGCTGCATTATGAATCTGCTATAACTTGAATTGCTTTACAATGAAAATGCAATTTCTTAGCAATTAAAATTATTCCACCCACCCCAGTCAAATAATAGAAAATCGCCTCCCTGTCCAATGTTGCTTATAGTGCACTGCAGAATGCTGCAAATTGAACAGAGCATGGTTTTCCACATGCCAGGGGAGGTCTACATCTTGGCCATACCAGTGGTTGCATTATACTCTCTGTGATTATCTCCTAAACCTAATGTAAAATAAAGTAGCATATTACTAAAACTCTTACAAGATTGAAAGATTGCACTCACTTAGAGTCTTTGAGTTTTCCAAGGACCCTAACAACATCTAAGTTTGCTGTAACAATGCTAAATCAAGGTATGTAAAAAACTAATGTCACTTTTCATTATAGGAAGAAATTCCTTTTATAAATGCAAGTCATTATCATTAGGTCTACTTACATCCCCTTCTGGTATTAATTGAAAATTTTATTCTTCATAACTGCCTCTCAGAAACTGTTGACTTGACATGCATTAGTATCATCACTAATAAGAATGTAGCAATGTACAAAGCATAATACAAGCTATCAGCATGCTGCTCATGAAGTGAAATTATTAATGGATATAGGGTCATGTTTGAAGAGATATTTAAAGGCTCACTTTAAAGGCTCATTCACTTGTTTTCAAATGAAATCTTACATAGAAATCCAAGATGTAAAAGGCTAAAATGTAGGGCAACAGAGAGAGTCTATACCTAGACCTCTAGAAATCGTAGAAAATATGTGTTTACAAATATACCTACAAACTGAAATACAGTTACGATGAAAAATAAAGAACAAGAGCTGCCATGGGATAAATACAAGTGTTACTAGCCAAGAAAATGTATGTGAGACACTTGGCATTTCTAGACTTCCTCTAGAAGTGCAGGTGGTATGTGTGCTTGAGCCAAAGAGTCAGGACAATGTTTTTAATAGCTGATAAATTAGGAGAAATAGGGCAGCCTCCATGCATGAAACATATTACAGGTATACCCCATCTTGAAGCACATCCAATCCATACCCAAAGACCAGAGAAACTACGCTTATATATTGAAGCCAGAATCCTCATGGAAGCAACGAGGTAGTTTCAAACAGAAAAATGAGCAGACAATCAAAAATTCACAAACATTTAAGTAAATCCAACAACATAGGAAAAATAAACAGGATTATGCCTGCAATCCCAGCACTTTGGGAGGCTGAGGCGGGTGGATCACTTGAGCTCAAGAGTTAGAGATCAGCCTGGAAACATGATGAAACCCCGTCTCTACCAAAAATACAAAAATTAGCTAGGCTCGGTGTCGCACGCCTGTAGCCTCAGCTGCTCAGGAGGCTGAGGCATGAGAATTGCTTGAACTTGGGAGGCAGAGGTCGCAGTAAGTTGAGAGCACACCACTGCACTCCAACCTGGGTGACAAAGTGAGACACTGTCAAAAACAAACAAACAAAACCAACAACATAGGAGAGATAAATAAAAGAACTAACTCTTGAAGAAATAAAGCTAACAAAATAAGGAAAAAAGCTGGGGGGTGCACTTTAAAATAAAAATATTGGGTATTATTAGAGATATTGCAAGTGATGCTACAAACATGAAAAGTGAATATTTACTGTACTATTCTGTTCTCATGCTGCTAATAAAGACATACCAGAGACCGGTAATTTATAAAGGAAATAGGTTTAACGGACTCACAGTTCCACAGATCTCTAGGGCAGCAGCAAAATGCCGCCAGTCTCTTTGCTAAAGCATAATAAGAGTCATCTTCACTCCAGTTACCAATAAGTTCCTCGTCTCAATCTAAGACCACCTCAGCCTGGACTTTAATGTCCATATCACAATCGCGTTTAGGTCAAAGCCATTCAACAAGTCTCTAGGAAGTTCCAAACTTTCTCACATCTTCCTGTCTTCTTCTGAGCTCTCCAAACTGTTCTAATCTCTGTCTGTTACCAGTTCCAAAGTTGCTTCCACATTTTCAGGTATCTTTACAGGGGCACCCCACTCCCAGTACCAAAATCTGTATTAGTCAGGGTTCTATAGAGGGGCAGAACTAATAGGATAGATTCATATATGAAAAGAAGTTTATTAAGGAGTATTGACTCACACACTCACAAGATGAAGTCCCACAATAGGCCCTCTGCAAGCTGAGGAGCAAGGAAGCCAGTTCGAGACCCAAAACCTCAAAAGCAGGGAAGCTGTCAGTGTAGTCTTCAGTCTGTGGCCGAAGGCCTGAGAGTCCCTGGCAAACCACTGGTGTAGATCCTAGAGTCCAAAAGCTGAAGAACTTGGAGTCTGATGTTTGTGAGCAGGAAGTGTCCAGCATGGGAGAAAGATAGAGGCCAGAAGACTTAGTCTAGTCCTTCTACATTTCTTTGCCTGCTTTTATCCTGGCTATGCTGGCAGCTGATTAGATGGTACCAACCCAGACTGAGGGTGGGTCTGCCTCTCCTAGTCCACTGACTCAAGTGTTAATCTCCTTTGGCAACACCCTACAGACACATCCAGGAACAATACTTTGCATCCTTCAATCCAATCAAGTTGACACTCAATATTAACCATCACAATGAACAACCCCCAAAATCAAAAGTATTATTATCAAAATTAAAATGTTAGTATATGAACTGAATAGCAGAATCAACATGGATGAAGAGCACATGATTGAACAGTAAGATTAGAATTAAAGAAAAAGTTGAGACTTCGGACTAAAAGATCTCATTGAATGCCAAACAGAATAAATTACAAAAAATTATTTTATGTACCTACATACAGAGAGTGAAACTTTAGATCACAAGAATGAGAATAAAGCTTATCAACAAATATTGCATGATCTCACCTATATGGAAAATCTTAAATGTCAAATTTATAGAAGTAGAGAATACAATGGTGGTTACAAGAGGCTGGAGTTGGGCTGTGGAGTGGGAAAGGGGAGATGTTGGTCAAAGGGTACAAAGTTTCAATTAGACAGGAGTTCTAAGTTCTGTTGATCTATTATACTGCAAGGTGACTACAGTTAATAATAATGTGGTATACATTTCAAAATTACTGAAAGAGTGGATTTGAAATATTCTCACCACAAAGAAATTATAAGTATGTGAGACAATGGATATGTTAGTCAACATGCTCATTCCAGAAGGTACACATGTATTGAAACAGCACATTGTACCCTATGAATATATGCAATTATTATTTATCAATTTAAAAAAATACAGATTCGAAAGGGGTTTGGGAGAGATAAAAATAAAAAATAAAATCAGAGTTAGAGTCTGAGTTCTCACTGGCAAAAGTGGATAGTAGAAGAGCATATAGGATTAATGTTTTGAGAGAAGATTGTTTTGTAGAAAAGTCCTATATCCAGCAAAACTAGCATTCAGTAGAAAGACAAAATTAAAATAACCATCATTCTAGACCACTTTGGAAGAAAAATGCATTCTTGAAAAATAAAACATGAGCCCCAGAAAGAATAAAATATTAGACATAAGAAATGGTAGTGAACAAAGAAAACAATCACACTTCTATTTAAATCAAAAAATGTTTTGATATACATTGAAAAAGTAATTAACAATCTGGAACTAAAATCCCAAATGATCTCAACATGGAAAGAAATGTAATAAAGAGTGCGACTCCATTTCTGATATTTTGATACAACAGTCCTACCGTTTTCCCTTTTCCTTCTTCCCAGCATCTGAGCAGGCTGAAAACAAAACTCTGATTGTCCCTCCCTTGGTGCCAGCTGAAGTGCAAACCACATAAGCCTCTGCCAGTGTTCAAGAACCCTCACTGCAGCCCCAACCCCAGTCACAAGCTAAGATTGTCTCTTTTCCCTCCTCTTTCAAGCCAGATTTGGACCAGCTAGAAAGTACAGCTAGAAAGTCCATGCTGCTCTCCCCCAGAAAGCCTTAGGATGTGCATAACAAACCTTTTCATAACATGTTGGTAGCTATGTGCTATCATCAGTCTTTATACACACACAAATTTTTTTATGGGAGAGCCACACCACCTCTATAAGATGACCACAATAGCTGTAGAAAGAGGGATGGGAATATCATGAGGGAAATTAAATAGAGCCTAGTTAACTTTAGAGACTGACTATTTCAATCAGCACATTTAAACTATAAGTATTACTAAAGTAAATCCTAGAAAGTAAAATACATAAATTCAAAACAATTAAATAATTGAATAAAGAAAATGTGTCCAATTCAAATAGGAAAGAAAAGAAACAAGAAAGACTTGTAAAATAAAAAAAAAATTAAAGAGTGTTCAAAAATAAGTTCATAAGGCAATAAATGTGAATGAATCAAAACCCGTATAAACAACTAAGGACTCAGACTGGAGTAAAAAGGAAATTCACCTCCATTAACAACTAAGTGACATTAGGCTGGGATAAAAAGAAAATAAAAACATATTAAAAACTAAATAGCTCTTAGGTTTGGGCACAAAGGAAATCCATCTTTATGCTGACATATACCGATAAGACCAAATTTTATTTAACAGGCCAAAGATACATTCTGGAAATAGATGTGCCATGGCAAATATCAACAAGAAGAAAATAATGTGACCTATTAATATTAGATGCAACTTTCATCACAACTTAATAGCAGCTTAATAGCAAAGGCCTTACAGAGGATACTTAATTTTGAGGGAAGCTGTAATATACCAAAAAATAACAGTCACGCATCTTTATGAACAAAATTTCACAATAAATTTCAAAGATAGTTTTAAAAAGTAAAGAGCACACACACTGGAGTCAATACACCTGAGTTAAAAATGCCAGCCTCAAAGCTTAGTAGCTTCAGATTTGGGGAAACTATCTCATATATAGTGCCTCGTTTTCTGTTTTGGAAAATGAGGTAATAATAGTACTACTTCATATAGTTATTATGAGGATGAGTTAAAATATATTAAGTGGATAGATGGATGAATAGAGATAGCTAGAATGTTACAGCAAATCGTTATCAGGGGTTACCCACAGGGTGTGAAGTAAGAAGGGGTAAGGAACAGGGATACTTACCTATCTTACTTCACACATTTGCATTTTTATTTTAAAGAGCACTTACTATTTATTTATTTTTAAAACAATACAAATTTACAAGAAATAGCACAGTGCATACATCAGGAGGAAAAGGCTCAAAGTTCCCAATCCTTTATCTCCTCTTGCCTCTGCTCATCCTAAGTGGGGGGTCCTTAGCCTCTGGGTAAGTGAAAGAGAAGTCAACACCACTCTCTCTTTTAATGAACACACCTCCCTTAAGACCATAAGATTTGAAGGACCAAAACACTAATCTGGGTAACTGGGACAAAAGTTTGGTTTTATTGTTGTTGTTTTTGTTATAACTCATATACAGTACACAGTGAAGATAAAAGTACTTACTGTTACTTTTCGCTTGAATGCTCTGGCTAAAAACCCTCCCTCCCTATGTCACTCTGATGGTGAAGCTTTTGCAGTGGTGATCACTAGGTTTTGAGGAAAGAGAGAGGTGAAATCAAAGTTGTTTTATATGAAATGAAGGAAATCAGTTTTGACATGACACAAAGGAATCTAAATGAAACATCTTTCTTTAGAAGTAGGTAAGATGTGTGAAATGACAGCAGAACTGGAGGTGGAAGAAACTGCTCTAAAAGAACTGAAAATCTGAAAGAAAATTCTCATGTTTGTGGATGTAAGAGAACAGTGATTTAAGATTCCATGGAAGCAAAAATAACTGATCCAAAATCAATAGTGGAGGGCAATCCAACAACCAAGATTTTGGAGAATTTAAAGGCAGAAACAGAAAAAAACTGTGTAGGTTCCAAAATTTGTATAAAGGAAGACTGAGGATATTTAGGGATGACAATCTGGTTGAAAGGGGAGGCCAAGAGATTTATCATGAAGCTGTGTTTGCAGAGCAAGCACATGGTTTTTAATTGGATTTATGTTTATTTTTAGTGGCTGAGAGAGTGGGTTTGATGGTGTGTATGTGTGTGTGTGTGCACGCATGTGTGTGTGTGTTTGATGAGGGGAGATTGTAGTGGTCACTGCTTTCCCCAGCCAACATTTGGTTTTGCAAATGAAATGGAAGGTACAGTGAAAGTAATACATTACTAAGACAAACACTTTTGCTATTTTTTCACATACGCTATGTCTGGTATATACTGAAGAAAACTAAATGAAGAAGCCAGTGGTAACAGGTTACCCTAGATGTCCAAATATAAGGCAATTTTTCCCCAAAATGTAGAGAAAAAGGAATCATTTGATATTCAATAAAGACTCTCAGGTTAGAAGTTTCTACTATTACTGTACTTTGAACAACAAAGTCCAGTTTGTGCAAGGACATCATCCACAACATAGCTAAATCCAGGGAGGAGAGTCAGTATAATCTCCCCACAGGTCTCTACCAATCCCTGGTGGCCCATTGCCTGGACTTAATGAGCCGAGCACATGGCAGGCAGAAGACAAATCCTGTAAAGTCACATCAGAGAGCATCACTTAAAGTTTAGGCCGCTGAAGGTTGAATTAGGAAAAATCTATCCCATTACAGAAGACAGAGGGGGTAATTGCCAGTCTTCGCTTTGGATTTTTGCTAAATAGAAAAATGAAAATCTCTCTCCTGAGAATGGTCAACTACAACACAATACTTATGCATGCTTGAGAACATTTCTAAAAATGACTGGAAATTTATTTTAAAGTTTTCCCAGATTAGTAGTGTCTATAGGCACCAAGCATAAGCAAATACATATAGTCCATTAAAGACATTTTAAACCCAGATGTAAAAAAAAAAAAAATTCCAAGAAACATTAATTGATAAACAAAAATTACAACACATATGAGAAGACAAAATACCTTGAGTAAAAGTAAGAAAAAAAACCCAAAAAAATGGCATAATCAGACATCTAGAGACCACAGATACTGAAATTATCATACACACAATATAAAATAAATTTATTTTATATGTTTAAAGAAATTTTTAAAAGGTGAAAAAAATACAACAAAGTAGTAACCGTTTCTCAAAAAATAACAAAGCAGGTTTAAAAAGAAAGAAAGAAAGAAAAAAAAAGGCCAAGTATGGTGGTTCATTCCTGTAATCCCAGTAGTTTGGGAGGCCAAGGCGGACAGATAACCTGAGGTCAGGAGTTCGAGACCAATCTGTCCCATATGGCGAAACCCCATCTCTACTAAAAATACAAAAAAATTAGCTGGGCATGGTGGTAGGTGCCTGTAATCCCAGACGCTCGGGAGGCTGAAGCAGTAGAACCAATTGAACCCAGGAAGTGGAGGCTGCAGTGAGCTGAGACCACGCCACTGCACTCCAGCCTGGGCGACAAGAGCAAAATTCTGTCTCAAAAAAAAAGAAAAAAGAAATCTTGAAGTTAAAAATATAGCAACTGAAATTGAAAACAATTTCTAACTAACAATGAAATTTAGTTTTGATGGAGTGGATTTAGTATGACTGAAAAGAGATTAAAGAACTGCAGGACAGTTTGGAAGACATTGTCCTGGATATAGCAGAGACAGAGTGGAGGATAGAATAAAATAGTGTATCATGGTATCTAACTAGAGTACTGAGAAGAACTAATATTGAAAATGGGGAGAGATAGTTTTCCAAGGCCCAAGGGCAGAGCATTTTCTAGAATAGATGAAAGATATCAGAATCAGATTTGACAGCCCACAGACTCTCAACAGAATAAACGAAAAGAAACGTTCACCTAGATCCCCCTACACTGAATGAACAAAACCCTAAGATAAAGAGAAGATAATGAAAGCAGCCAAAAAGATTCTACAGAAGCACAATTGCATATTTAGAAAACCCCATCGTCTCAGCCCAAAATCTCCTTAAGCTGATAAGCAACTTCAGAAAAGTCTCAGGATACAAAATCAACGTGCAAAAATCACAAGCATTCTTCTACACCAATAACAGATAAACAGAGAGCCAAATCATGAGTGAACTCCCATTTACAATTGCTAGAGAATAAAATACCTAGGAATCCAACTTACAAGGGATGTAAAGGACCTCTTTAAAGAGAACTACAAACCACTGCTCAGTGAAATAAAAGAGGACACAAACAAATGGAAGAGTGTTCCATGCTCATGGATAGGAAGAATCAATATCGTGAAAATTGCCATACTGCCCAAGGTAATTTATAGATTCAATGCCATCCCCATTAAGCTACCAATGACTTTCTTCACAGAATTGGAAAAAACTACTTTAAAGTTAATATGGAACCAAAAAAGACCCTGCACTGCCAAGACAATCCTAAGCCAAAAGAACAAAGCTGGAGGCATCATGCTACCTGATTTCAAACTATACTACAAGGCTACAGCAACCAAAATAGCATGGTACTGGTACCAAAACAGAAATATAGACCAATGGAACAGAACTGAACCCTCAGAAATAATACCACACAACTTCAACCATCTGATCTTTGACAAACCCGACAAAAACAAGAAATGGAGAAACGATTCTCTATTTAATAAATGGTGCTGGGAAAACTGGCTAGCCATATGTAGAAAGCTGAAACTGGATCCCTTCCTTACACCTTACACAAAAATTAACTCAAGATGGATTACAGACTTAAATGTTAGACCTAAAACCACAAAAAAACTTAGAATAAAACCTAGGCAATACCATTCAGGACATAGGCATGGGCAAGGACTTCATGTCTAAAACACCAAAAGCAATGGCAACAAAAGCCAAAATTAACAAATGGGATCTAATTAAACTGAAGAGCTTCTGCATAGCAAAAGAAACTACCATCAGAGTGAACAGGCAACATACAGAATGGGAGAAAATTTTTGCAATCTACTCATCTGACAAAAGGGCTAATATCTGGAATCTATAAAGAACTCAAACAAACTTACAAGGAAAAAACAACTCCCTCAAAAAGTGGGTGATGGATATGAACAGACACTTCTCAAAAGAAGACATTTATGCAGCCAACAGACACATGAAAAAATGCTCATCATCACTGGCCATCAGAGAAATGCAAATCAAAACCACAATGAGATACCATCTCACACCAGTTAGAATGGCCATCATTAAAAAGTCAGGAAACAACAGGTGCTAGAGAGGATGTGGAGAAATAGGAACACTGTAACACTGTTGGTGGGACTGTAAACTAGTTCAACCATTGTGGAAAACAGTGTGGTGATTCCTCAAGGATCTAGAACTAGAAATACCATTTGACCCAGCCATCCCATTACTGGGTATATACCCAAGGGATTATAAATCACGCTGCTATAAAGACACGTGCACACGTATATTTATTGCGGCACTATCCACAATAGCAAAGACTTGGAACCAACCCAAAGGTTCATCAGTGACAGACTGGGTTAAGAAAATGTGGCACATATACACCATGGAATACTATGCAGCCATAAAAAAGGATAAGTTCATGTCTTTTGTAGGGACATGGATGAAACTGGAAATCATCATTCTCAGCAAACTATTGCAAGGACAAAAAACCAAACACCGCATGTTCTCACACATAGGTGGAAATTGAACAATGAGAACGCATGGACACAGAAAGGTGAACATCACACACCGGGGCCTGTCGTGGGGTGGGAGGAGTAAGGAGGGATAGCATTAGGAGATATACCTAATGTAAATGATGAGTTAATGGCTGCAGCACACCAACATGGCACATGTATACATATATAATAAACCTGTACATTGTGCACATGTACCCTAGAACCTAAAGTATATATATAAAAAAAGAACAACAGAGGACTTCTTGACAATAGCAATGGAAGTCCAAAAACAGTGGAAAAATATCTCCAAAGTGCTGGGTGCAAACCAACCTTTAACTCAAAATTGTATACCTAGTTAAATCAACCTTTAAAAATGACAGTTAAAAAAGACGTTTTCAGACATTAAAAAAAGTATTAACCTTAAGTGTACAATTTGATGAGTTTTCAGAGTTGTAATTTAAACCTTCATCAAGATATGGAACATTACCACACCCCTAGAAAATTCTATCATGCCCTTTCCCTGTCAATCCCTACTCCCCCAACCCACTCAATGGCAACCTGATACATTTTCCATGATAGACTAGTTATACCAGTTCTCGAACTTCATATAAATGGAATACTACTCTTTTGCACTTTTCATGTAAGGCTTCTTTCAGCATAATGTTCTGAGATTCATTCACATTATTGTATGAAATATATGTCATGTCTTGTTCTTGTTGAGTGTTATTGAATAGTGTTCCATTGTATGAATAATAGACTATCCATTTTTCTACTGACGAGCTATTTCCAGTTTGGGGCTATTATGAGTAAATAGATATAAACATTTTTACACAAGTCTTTTTGTGGATGCTTATTATTTATAATCTCACATGAAACATTCACAAAAAATGATTCTGTTTTTTGAACCCAGCCTGAAAGAGCAGCTTATATTTGATGCAAATATAAGCTAATCCTTTTTGTACTTGCTGCAAATCAAGATTCAACATAATTCACTATCAAACATATGTATTCTCTGAATAACACAATTGAAATATAAACCAGTAATTTAAAAACACATATACAGGTTGAGCATCCCTGATCTGAAAATCCAAAATCTAAAATGTACCAAAATTCAAAAGTGTTTGAGCACCAATATGTCACAACTAGTGAAAAATTGTAAATCTGGCTTCATGTGATGGGTTAAAACTTTGTTTCATGCACAAAATTATTTAAAATGTTACATAAAATTACCTTTAGTCTATGTGTATGAAGTGTATATGAAACAGTTCATGTTTAGACTTGTGTCATACCAAGATATTTCATATTTATATGCAATAATCCAAACTTTAAAAAAATCTGAAATCAGAAATACTTCTGGTCTCAAGCATATCAGATATGGGTTACTCAGCCTGTGCTTGTACATTTAAATATACTTCTAAATAATTCATATAGGAAAAATCATAATGAATATTAGAAAAAAACTAAATAATTTTTAAAACTGTATATTATAGTATTAGATTCAGATAAAATTGGTCATAGAAGAAAATTTATAGGCTTAGATGCATGTATTAGTAAAAACAAAAAGCCAAATGGACAAGGCATCCAACTTAAGAAGTAAGATAAGAATAACAGAATTAAGTCAAAGAAAGTAAAAGAAATAAAATTGTAAAAATAGGCACAAAAGTTAATGAAACAGAAAGCAAAGATATACTAGAGAGATACCACAAAAGCGAAGTTGGTGTTTAGGAAAGATTAATAACACTGACAGACTTCTAGCCAGATTAAGGAAAAAGAAGAAAAAGCATAAATAAGTATTGTTAGCAGTAAAAAGTGAGCATAATTACCAAAGAGATTAAATTTTTAATATAAGTATAATAAAATTTCATAAAAGTAAAATTTAAATGTAAGTAAAAAATACATTCCATACATAAATACACACACACTCAATATGTAAAACTCACGACACAACCTAAATTTTCTTTCTAGAGACATGCTTTATTTAAAAAGTCTCTGTCCAAGTCACAAGTTTATTAGATATATTGAGTTTTCCAGTTATTGCAGAGGTGAAATAAAAAGTAACAATCCAGAAATTTCAGGAATTGAAGGGTTGAAAGTTACAGCTATTGCTCATCTACAGATGGTAAAACATTTTCAAATTTGCACATGGTCACAGGGATAAGACTGTGGATATTAAAGCACAGTTTGGGATCAAACATTCAATCAAAGCCTTGGCTTTGATTTTGTTGAGAGCTCTGATTGAATCAACACAGTTCTCTATAAACTCCTTCAATTGGACAAAACGGCTCAGTCACTAAGACTAAGGCAAAATACAACAGAATCCCAATAAGTTCAAAGGACTCATCATTATGTGTTAAGTCTCTAAAAGAAAATTGAATTTTTTTTTCTTTTTTGAAATAGTCTTGCTTTCTCTCCCAGGCTGGAGTGCAGTGGCTCCAGACTCAAGTGACCCACCCATCTCAGCCTCCCAAGTAGCTGGGACTACATGTGTGAGCTACCATGCCCAGCTAATTTTCTTTTTTAATTTTTTGTAGACACAGTGTTTCCTATGCTGCCCAGGCTGGACTTGAACTGGGGGTCTCAAACTATCCTTCCACATAGCTGGGACTACAGGTGGGGGCTACTGCAATGGCTGGAATTGTTTTCTAAAAGTGTTTTTATTTCATTTCCAAAAGAGCCAACAGCCTGAATTAAAAGAGACTATGACTGTTCATTAAAGAAGAGATTGTAACTGTTCAATCCAGCTGGGCTGCAAACAGTTTATTGGCAGGAAGCAGACTGAGAAAGCCTTGCTTTGGATTTGGCTGAGGAAAATGATGGAATATGAAGGATGATCTAAAGAGTACAGTTGAGAGTCAAGGAGAACAATTGACAGGAACAACTCCCAGAAACCATGACCAGAGTCTAATTAAAAAAAAAAAAACCTGCTACCCCCCAAATAAGAGGGCTTACCGTATTTTCCCAGAGGAATTTCAGAATCTCTATGAACTAGTAACAATAAAGAACCTCCCATTCTTACCCTTTCTAATGAGGTGTTTGTTTCAGTTCTACTGACTCTGTTCCACCATCATAGATGGAAGATGGGGACAGAAGCACCTAAGTTGTCCTTTTTGTACTTAGATTTCAGAAGTAAGAGAAGTTGAATTCAGACATGATGTAGATCACTTGATCTTGGAGTTAGAACCTAATGCCATAGTCAAATGTGACATTGAATGCTGTGGTCAGCAGGCTAGTGTATCTTACTTGGAGAAGAAAGACAATTTTTGTGACCAAAATTGATCACTATGGTAGGCTGCTATTTATTACTATTCATTATCACTCTATCAGTGTCAAGATCTGCAGGATACAGTGTAATGTCTCACATCATTGACTTTAAGCTTGTCCATGTAACTTGCTTTGGCCAGTGAAAATATGTGATGTTTGTCACATTTGGCTTGCATCATGCCTCTTATGTTCCTACCCTCAGTCACGAAAACTACATGTGCCAAATATAAGCTGCTCTTTCAGGCTGGGTTCTAGAAGGAAAAGGCATCTGGAGCAGAGCCCACCTGAATCCAGCCAAAGCAATAATAATTACAATATAACATGTAATATGACCAAAAAATAAAAGATATTGCAAGCCACTAAGAAATTAGTTATTAATGCAGCAATAGATGAACAAAATACTCCCAACTTATGTTATAAGGTTAGTATAACCTTATTATCAAAACTAAGAAAGAAAAAGAAAAAAAAATGTGTAGATTTTCTTACTCACTGATATGGTTCGGCTCTGTTTCCCCACCCAAATCTCATCTTAAATTGTACTCCCATAATTCCCACATGTTGTGGGAGAGACCTGCTGAGAGATCATTTGAATCATGGGGGCAGTTTCTCCCACACTGTTCTCATGGTACTGAATAAGTCTCACGAGATCTGATGGTTTTATCCGGGGTTTCCACTTTTGCATCTTCCTCATTCTTATCTTGCCACCACTATTTAAGTAGTGCCTTTCGCCTCCTGCCATGATACTGAGGCCTCCCCAGCCATGTGGAACTATAAGTCCAATTAAACCTCTTTTTCTTCCCAGTTTCAGGTATGTCTTTATCAGCAGTGTGAAAACAGACTAATATAGTAAATTGGTACCAGTAGAGTGAGGTATTGCTGAAAAAATACCTGAAAAGATGGAAGTGTCTTTGGAACTGCGTATCAGGCAGAGGTTGGAACAGTTTGGAGGGCTCAGAAGAAGGCAGGAAAATGTGGGGAAGTTTGGAACTTCCTAGAGACTTGTTGAATGGCTTTGAAAAAATTGCTGATAGTGATATGAACAATAAGGTCCAGACTGAGGTGGTCTCAGATGGAGATGAGCAACTTGCTGGGAACTGCAGCAAAGGTGACTCCTGTTATGTTTTAGTAAAGACACTGGAGGCATTTTGCCCCTGTCCTGGAGATGTGTGGAACTTTGAACTTGAAAGAGATAATTTAGGGTATATGGACGAAGAAATTTCTAAGCAGTAAAGCAATCAAGATGTGACTTGGGTGCTGTTAAAAGCATTCCATTTTAAAAGGGAAACAGTACATAAAAGTTCAGAAAATTTGCAACCTGACAATGCAGTAGAAAAGAAAAACCCATTTTTTGAGGAGAAATTCAAGCTGGCTGGAGAAATTTGCATAAGTAACAAGGAGCCAAATGTTAATCCCCAAGACAACGGGGAAAATGTCACCAGGGCATGTTATATATAGGTCTTCATGGCAGCCCCTTCCATTACAGACCCGGAAGCCAAGGAGGGAAAAATGGTTTTGTGGGCCAGGTCCAGGGTCTCCACGCTGTGTGGAGCCCAGGGACTTGGTGCCCTTCATTCCAGCTGCTCCAGCCATTGTTAAAAGGGGCAAAGGTACAGCTTGGCTCATGGTTTCAGAGGGTACAAGCCCCAAACCTTGGCAGCTTCCACATGGTGTTGAGCCTGCGAGTGCACAGAAGTCAAGAATTGAGGTTTGGGAACCTCCACCTAGATTTCAGCAGATGTATAGAAATGCCTGGATGCCCAGGCAAGTTTGCTGCAGGGGCGGGGCCCTCATGGAGAACCTCTGCTAGGGCAGTGCAGAAGGGAAATGTGGGGTCGAAGCCCCAACACAGAGTCCCTATTGGGGCACCCCCACGTGGAGCTGTGATAACAGGGTCACCACACTCCAGACCCCAGAATGGTAGGTCCACCAACAGTTTGCACCATGCACCTGGAAAAGCCACAGAAACTCAACACCAGCATGTGAAAGCACCTAGGAAGGGAGATATACCCTATAAAGCCAAAGGGGCACAGCTGCCCAAGACTATGGGAACTCACCTCTTGCATCAGTATGACCTTGATGTGAGACGTGGAGTCAAAGGATATCATTTTGGAACTTTAGAATTTGACTGCCCCAGTGGATTTCAGACTTCTATGGGGCCTGTAACCCCTTTGTTTTGGCCAATTTCTCCCATTTGGAATGGCTGTATTTACCCGCATTGTATCTAGGAAGTAACTAGCTTGCTTTTGATTTTACAGGCTCATAGGTGAAAGGGATTTTCCTCATTTCAGATGAGACTTTGGACTGTGGAGTTTTGGGTTAATGCTGAAATGAGTTAAGACTTTGGGGGAGTGTTGGGAAGGCATGATTGGTTTTGAAACGTGAGGACATGAGATTCAGAGGGGCCAGGGGCAGAATGATATTGTTTGGCTCTGTGTCCCCACTCAAATCTCATTTTGAATTGTACTCCCCAAATTCCCATATATTGTGGGAGGGACCTGATGGTAAATAATTTGAATCATGGGGGTGGGCTTCCCCCTTACTGTTTTCATGGTAGTGAATAAGTCTCAGGAGATCTGATGGTCTTATCAGGGGTTTCCTCTTTTGCATCTTCCTCATCTTCTCTTGCTACCATCATATAAGAAGTGCGTTTCACCTCCTGCCAAGATTCTGAGGCCTCTCCAGCCATGTGGAACTGTAAGTCCAATTAAACCTCTTTTTCTTCCCAGTCTCAGATATGTCTTTATTAGCAGCATGAAAATGGACTAATATACTCACAAACATACATTTTAAAAACTAAACAGAATATTGTCAAAGTAAATATTGTACTCAAGAAATAATACTTGGTGACTAAGTTTGGTTTACTCCAGGAATACAAGGTTGGTGCAACAATAGAAAATGTATTGATACAATTTATAACATTAAAAGAATACAGAAGAAAAGTCATGTGATCTCCATAGATGTAGAAAAATCATTTTTAAAAATTCAACAATTATTTATAATATTTGTAAAAAGCCTCTCAGAAAAGAAGATGTCTTTAATCTGATAAAATATTCTGTGATAAACCTAGAGTAAACATATGTTTAATAGTAAAATATTAAAATAAGCTTCTTCTGATATTAGAAAAATATCAAATTTAGTGGATGATCTAGTAGACTATACACAAAGACAAAAAGGAAAATAATTAACATTGGAAATTAAGAAACAAAAATATCCTGTTTCATAGATGAATGACAAACTGCCATTTGAGAGAAAGTAAAAATACTGTGTTCCTTCTAATTCTTGTCTATTCTTTCATATCTTTGTGTGCTAAGAATGTACACATAAAAATCTTAAGAAGTTTTCTAATAATATATCTAAAAAGAGAATTAAGCAGGTTTGCTAAACATAAGATTAACAAACATAAGCCAATTGCATTTTATATACCAGTAACAAACCCAAAATATAATTTTAAAAAGATTCAATTTAAGGTAACAAAAAATAAGATATACAAAAGTCTAACACATGTATACATGGGTGAATTTATAAAATGGAAAGCTCTAAAGGAGATCAAATAAGTGAAAGAGCTAGTTATGTTCATAGATAGGAAAAAAATATTTTAAAGATGGCAATTCTCCCCAAATTAATCTCTAGATTTAGTATGGTTCCAATTGGAATCCCAAGAAGGATTTAGGTGGAACTTGGCAAGTAATTCTAAAATTAGAATTAATTAGGAATAAGGAATGGTGAATGGCCAAGAATAATCAAGATGCTACTAAATAAACTAGTCCTACCATATATCAAGAATTTTTATAAAATTCTAGTAATAAAGATAGGGTGGTGGTGGTGCAGAGATACACATGGAGCAGCACAATATGAAGCCCAGACCCAGAATTCTACATATATAACGATTTGGTCTTAGAGCTTCAATGTATCTCATGGGGGGAAAGAATGAATTACTCATCAGATACCAGAATAATTGGCTCTTCATTGGAAAAAAATAATTTGTAGTCTCACTTCATATCATTCCCTCAAATCAGTTTCAATTGGATTGTGACAAGTAAAATTTTAATTTTTATATGAAATACAGTAATATAACCATAATATAAAAGCAAAGATCTCTTAAATAAGACACACAGAAATGCACATTTAAAGAAAGGATCAACAAATTCTACCACCTAAAAATTAAGAATTTCTATTTATTAAAAAAAAAAGGATATGAAAAAGCAACTCACAAACTGAGTAAAATATTGGAACACAAAAATACAACAAAGGATGTGATTCCAAAATATGCAAATATAGATATATTTATAAATATTTTACATTTGTAAAATATAAATAAGCTTTCATAGAAGAAAAATCATGCCTTTCCCATTAACATGCAAAAAAAGATCGACACCCTTAATAGTCGGAAAACTCTGATTTGAAATCTCAAAATAACATTTTACACACAACAGGTTGGTAATAATAATAAAGTCTTACAATACCAAATTTTAGCTGGAACATGAAGCAATGTTGTCCCTTATACACTACTGATTGGGTTACTAAACAGTGCAGTTATTATAGAAACACACATGGAGTTATTCCTGAAGCTGAAGATGTTCTTCTCCTATAACCCAGCTATTGCTCTCCTAGGTAAGGACTTCAGAGACACTTACACACGTGCCCCCAGCTGACATTGCTTGTAACAGCAAAAACTTAGAAACCATCTAAATGTCCATCAACAGTAAAATGCATAAGTCAACTATTGTATATTCATAAATGGTACAGATACAGTAGTGAAAAACGAATGCACTTTACCTATACATATCAATGTAAATGAGTCTCAAAATTCAATGCTGAACAACAAAAGCAAGTAATAGAATCTATTCTGTATGAGTTCATTTATACAACAAGTTAAAATTGCCGAATTAAAAATAGTGTTGCTTAGGAATACATAAATATATGATAATATGTTAAAGAAAAATTAGAGAAGAGTGGTTTGTTTTTGGAAGGGAGGAAAGAGATACATATATCAAAGGGCACATGGGAAGTTCAAAGGCACTGAGATTGTTCTTGTTCTTATGCTGGGAGAAAGTGTGTTCATTTTATTATTATTTATTACTATCTTTAAAATTATGTTGATGCATTTTACATGTATACGTTATATCTATATGGTAGTCTCACATTTTTTTAAAAAATGCAAAAGGAAATGGATGACTTGTGGAGATCACAATATATTCCAATTGGAAAAATGAGCAAAATCAACTCTTTCAATGTGATATAAATAGGTATTTAGGGGTTTGGTATTTAAAAAATAAAAATCCAGTGTTAACATTATACACGGATTCAAGAAGGGCTCATCAGCTTCCCTGGATGGCCCTGCATATGCCATGCTTTCTGGCAATAAAACTATTAATTGTACTATTCAGGATCTTCTGGTTTTAAGTGTTCACAACCCAAAAACCTAACTGTCTTAAGCTAAATAGTGAAATATAACTCTTTGGTTCTATATGTTCTATATGGTAGAAGCCTGATCTCTGGCTGACTATACTACTTTTCCCACTATCTCATGACTCTTCCAATAAATACCAATTTTGCTTAAGAAAGATAGGTTTCACATTTCTAACAATGCCAAAAGAATCCTAAATAATACAATTCTTAATTTTACTTTGAACAAAAGACTCTTGCTGTCTTTTGTCTCTGTTTAACTCTATGTGCCTATTGTCTTCTTTTAGGTTAACGTCCTCTATAAGGTAAGAACATTGTTGATGACTACTCCAGGACTTCATATTTACAAGCTTCATCACATATAGAATAGAAACATGTTCCCTGAAAAACATGTTTAAAAATCTAAAGGAAGTCTTCTGATTGGCCCAACCTAAGTCAGGTGTCCATGCCTGGGCTAATCACTATAAGCAGAGGGACAGGATCTGTAAGAAGATAATGGCACCAAGTCAAGCCCCATTGATTTAATGAGGGAAGCATCCTTCTCATCCTTCATTGCTCAGCTTGAATATCACCTTCTCTAAAATGTCTAACTACACTATCTAAAGTGGGTGCCCTACTCTCACCTCTCTCATAGCACTCTCTTTATGTCTTTTTCAGCATGCGCCACAATATGCTATTTTATTGTATTTGCTTGTTAACCTGATGTGGTAGGCAAAATAATGGCCCCCAAAAATGTTCATGCTCTAACTCCCTGCACCTGTGAATATGTTATCTTACAGGCAAAAAAGAGACTTTGCAAATGTGAGTAAGGATATTGGATTTTGAGATGGGGAGATCATCATGGTAAGTCCAATCTCATCACATGAGTCTTTAAAGGCAGACATTTCTCAGCTATTCTCAGGGAGAGATGTGATGACAAAAGAATAAGGATCACAGAGATGTGACACAAGAAGGACTTGCCCTGCCATTTCTGGCTTTGATAATGGAGGAAGTGAACCATTAGCCAATGTAGCCTCTAAAAGCTGGCAAAAGCAAAATAAGTGAATGAATTTGGCCCTATTTCTCTCTTCTTTTCTGGAGGAAGAAATGAATTCTTTTGTCCAGAGAGAAACATGCTTTTATTTTATACAAGTGTTACCCTGTTGGATTTCTGACCTACAGAATTGTAAGATAATAAACTTGTGTGGTTGCAAGCCACTAAACCCCTGGCAATTTGTTACAGTGGCAATATGAAACTGCTACCTCTGGCTATCATCTTTTACAGAAGGTAATCTTCAAGTGAGAGGGAATATGCCTGTCTTTTTCATTGTATCTCCAATTTGTAGCACAATGCCTAGCTATTTGACGATTCAACTTATTTGTTGAATGAATAAGTAGACAAACAAATGAACTAGGACACTTGTGACTTATATCCAAAAGTTCATATTGCAGTCTTCATATGAAGTGTTCATCTTCCCTTTTCCGGAGTCACAAATGTAGAGAATCAAATAGAAAATGAAGTAGTGATCTCACGTTTCTCTCTATGGGTCAGAAGGGAAAACTTTAGCTGAGAGAAGGTGAAAAATGAGCCCTCTTCTGCAAAGCAAGAAGAATTATGTGAAGCCAAGAGAACAATCAAATATGCTAGCAAATCATAGAACTGAGACAGCACTTACTCTCTATTTGAGCCTTTAGATGGAATGTGTTTTCAGCCAGCTGACATTTCCTATTCAATTTCCAGAAAGATCCTACTGTCAGAAGTTTGGTAAAATACTGGGTCATGCACATCCACTCCAAAATGGCTTCTTTTCTGGTGAAGTTAGATTTTATGATTTACACCCATTAATGGGAACTAGTAACTTTTCCAGAAGAAAAATGATAGCATATTCTGAAGAATGTATCCTTTTTCAGGTAATTTGTTTTTTAATAGAAAGTTCAAATTATTCATCAGATAATTCAATCTGTCTCCACAGGTTCAGTAATAGATTACCTTTAGAAATCAGAACCAGCCAGTTAAAACTGGCAGCTCTCTTCACCTGGAATAATAAGATAAGAGTTGTACCAGAAAATTAGCAAGTCCCTATAAGGAAAGGGTTAAGCAATATCATCTGAGACAGACTTAGAACCACTGAAATACTATAAAGTATAGGCAACAGAAAATATTGTCAGAGGGATAAAAGAATGATCCTTGACTATTTTCCTACAAAAGTTGTACTTCTACACCATATTCTTGACCAAACCTTATGCATATATACATATAAAATGTATGTATATGTGTGTGCATGTGTGTATGATTTTAGATAGATAGATAGATAGATAGATAGATAGATAGATAGATAGATAGACAGACAGACAGACATGCAGTAGCTCACTTTTTTTTTACTCAAACATTTATTATGGAATGGCTTTGCATTGGTGGTTCAGCCAAGTCAGGTTCCAGGATAGAGAAACCCTATCTTTGCACAGAGTCCAGGAGCATCCACTGGCAGTAAACCACTATCCTCATTTGCAGATGAACCGCACATGTAACTAGAGTCCTTACACTCACTTCCTTCCTCCCTTCCCCCCAACAAAATATTCCTAAATCCTTGAATTTCTGTTTTTCTTCATAGTAACTATGAAGGAAATTATTTTGGAGGGAATTAAGTGGGCACAGGTGGTACTATAGCACATACTAGCTCCCAGCATAACATCTGCTTCAGATTGTTCAAAGCTTCTTATTTTTATGACAGTCTTCTTTGTCTTTTCTCTCTTTTTTTGTCATTTTGTGAGGTTTTTTATTTTTCTCCTATTTTAAGTCTCTGGAAGAGAGTGGAAATGGAGGCAGAGGACAGAGGAATTTCCATATGCTTCATCAGATGATAGCATGTAGTTATGTCTGTTGGTATATGATGGCAAAGTGCTCAAACTTTCTACACCAGCACTGTCCAGGAGAGCTTTCAATGACGGAAATATCCTACATCTTCCACAGGTCTGTCCAATACAGTAGCCACTAGCCTCATGAGTCTGTTGAGCCCTTAAATTGTGGCTAATCTACTGACTAACAGCATTTTTTATTTTGTTTGAAAATAACGTAATTTCAAATAGCCACTCATATCTAGTAGCCAACATATTGGGCAGCAGCGTTCCAGACACTTGAACATTACAATTCCAGTTCACTTGTTTCTATACTTTGCATTCTATTCAAATTATTTATGATAAAATCCTTGAACCTTAAAGTTTGCACCTCAAAAGGGAACATTAATGTGTTTTAAGAATAATCACTCTCTCTCTCTCTTTCTGTTCACTCTACCTTGCTTCTGCTAAATGCTTATTCTTTTCCTACAGTCACATACAATTAATTACAGACACCCCTGGAAGACAAGATATCACCAAGAAAGAGACATCTGTCATTTCTATTTGATGTTTGCTTATGAAACAAAAATATGAGTGAATAGAAATGGGAAAAATGTGTGATGGCTAGTCTCATAACATTTTAAAATGTAAATATTAGGGTAAGTTTATAAATACGGTGTCATGTCTACATGCAGAGGCATGTACTTCCACAATGACAATGTTTTGCCCAAAGTGAACTGTGTGATGAAGTGTTATAATTAAAAGAGCAGGCAAAGTCAAACAGCATTGGAGATTTTTGAGAGGTTTAACAACTTTGGAGTTCTGTGAAACTTTTTTTTCTCTCAAGGGATATTTTTTCCCTTTAGCCATTATTGGTCAAGTGAATGTTGATAAATAACTTGCTTTTATTTCTAAGTGGAAGACTGAACTGTGTGAGTAATAAAGCCTATTAGACAGACTTGCTGGCTGTCTTTCTGTCATAGAGCTAAATATAGTGATGTAGCATTCCAAATCCCACCAGATCCAAAACTTTCCATCAAAAGTTAAGGTTTGGTTTCTAAATTTAGTAGCCATAATTTCTCAAATGTGACTACTAACAAGAACAACTTTATTACAACAAAATTTTTCTTAGAGGAACATAAGAACTGGTGCTGTTCCAGTGGTCCCTTCCTATCAAATGCTATCTCCAACAGCAAATAGTGACATGAAGGGCAAAGCTGCTTAGAATCATGGCAAATATTTGCCATGACCCTTTAGAAGGTGGGCCATAATCTTAATATCTTTTTTAGTAATCTTCTGGTTCCCTAAGGAAGCAGATGTGACATAAGTATGGATGCACATGGTTTATTTGGGAGGTGCAGGGACATTAGTTTGCCAGTAGGCAGGTAATACAGGGAAGGTAAGGTGACAAATAAGTGCATCATTAAGCCAGCTACTACAGTGAGTAACTGAAGCTTCATGCCAGAGATTAAGCAGGATACACTGTAAAATACTGGTCAAGGGAACAGGGATATTTGTATCCTTATAGCTGCTAGTTATTGGTTAAAGAATGCCCACAAATGGCACAAAAATTGCAGACATTATCACCTGGATGAAGTGGATTCTGTAAAGCCAAGGGCAGCCCTCTGACAAAGACGCAGGTGCTAACAATCAGAAGCAAGACTGGCATGCACCAATATGGTGAGCTGTTCCAAGGGCATATGGACAGGGCATTGACAGAAACTGCTGCATAAATATTATACGAGATGGAATCCTTCTTAGGATAAAGAATAATAATTTTATAGCATTCTCTCGTTATTCCAAACATTCCATTTTCTAGCTGTAAAAGGAAGTCTACACTTTGAGAGGGTGAGGTGGGTGATCACTTGAGGTCAGGAGTTCGAGAGCAGCCTGCCCAACATGGTAAAACCCCATCTTTACTAAAAATACAAAATTAGTTGGGCATCGTGGTATGAGTCTGTAATCCCAGCTACTTGGGAGACCAAGGCACAAGAATCCCTTGAACCTGGGAGGTGGAGGTTGCAGTGAGCTGAGATCCCGGAGCCTGGGTAACAGGGTAAAACTCCATCTCAAAAAGAAAAAAAGAGGGAGAAGTCTAGAATTTGGTAAATTTTGCCATCTTTAGTTCAGGATTTAATAAATTTTAATAATGACATCCCTACACATCTAAAATTAAGAAGGACTAGTCTTTTGGTTTCATACAAAAGCCACTCTGTCTTTGATCATTTCAGTTACACAATTTTCCTAACTCACTTAAATTTTTCTTTATATAGAATTATCTGAATTTCTGAAATATGCCAGGTTTGGAGCCACAGACAGATGTGTCCGCATAGAAAAGGCACAGAATTCTATGAAACTCCACTTGTAGATCTCCCAGATTTATGAGACATATCACAAAAAAGAAAGGGAAGAGCATAGAGCTCTCATCTAAGTTGTGTGTATATGCTGAGTTAGTGTAGTTGAAACTTGAAATGATCAAACAGGAAAACCCCACATGGCTTCATTCGTGCACATGAAAAATTATAATAGAATCTACCTGTTATGTGTCATACGCAAATGAGAAGTTTCTTTCTCTCCCTCTCAGAGAAATCCAGGACTTTATATAACATACAAGGTAAATGCTATAAATCAGACCACCCAAGCTCTCCCCATGAAACTGATGCAGATTTGGTGGAGGGTGGCTCGCGACGGTGAGGTACGGAGGGAAGAGGCGAGGGGCTGGGCTGAGCTCAGGGCAGTTTCCATGAAGACCACCCACGGAATGGCAGAGCAGAAAAGATGGGTATAAACAGGAGTCAGAAAACAGAGCCAAAATAAGGATGATGAGACAAAACCAGGCATCCAGCTAGACACAGGCATTACTGGAGGCACAGTCAGGAACACAGGAAAGGAAGAAGCCAGAGGAAGGAATTTCCTGAGGAACAAGAAGGCAAAGAAGGGTAGAAGGGGAAAGAACTAGGAAGGGTACATTCTGAGGAGAGTGGCTCAAAGTGGTCCAGGGTCTCCCCTGGGAATGCTGGCAGCTATCAGGGGTTCATGGGACCTTGGTACATCCTTCGAGCCAGAGTCTGTTCGAGAACTCTACTGAGAAGAAGACATTGGCATATGTGTAAACAGCAATCTACACAGCAAGGCTTATTTACTTTGTAGTTACTTACTTATAACTGGCATATGACTTAATGTATGTTTAGACTTTTGTTCATTTGGCTAATAATTTTAAAATGTTTATTGACCAATATAATACATATTTATTATAGACAGTGTAGAGCACGTGAAAAAAGCAAAGAAGAAAATTTGTCTCTAACAATCCACCTTCTCAGAAATGCTTATATGTATTCTGTAGTTTCAACAAAAAACAATATCATACATACTGTTTTATACTTTTTAACTTCCTATTTCAGAATGTGTTTCCACTGAATCAACACTTTGTACATTTGTGAGAAATACTTCTAAGAATATGTATTTGTAGAGGCAAAAATATCACTACCACCACCACCACCACATCATACACAAAACATACGAAGTAGCAAAATGTTGGTTTGTGTTGGGAAACTCACTCCTCACACTTCAGTGGTACCGTGTAGCCCACACTGTTAACACTTTAGTGTATGTGTCAGTCAGTGTCCCAGCAGGACACAGACTGCACACTCAAATGAGAACCATTTGAGGAGGATTTAGTAAATGGTGTAGGGAAACTGTCAGTAGCCAGCAAGTGGCAACAGCAGAGCTACTATCACCTCTAGACCTGAAGAGCAGAGAGGAGGGAGCAGTTACAGAACATGGGAGAACAGTCCCATGAGGTGACCACCTTGGTAGAAGCTGTAATCTGAGTCAAAGGACATAGCCAGTCCAAGGTAAGCCTGCAGAAAAGGAGCCTAGAGAAAATATTCACCAATCCTCCTCTTCTCTTCCTTTGACCTTGACCAGTGTTTCCACTCACCCTTGCTGAACCCACCCAGAAATCAGAGGTCAAGGAAGTCTTTTGATATAGCCCACACAGGCAAGAAGCTGGACTATATCATTCCTTTAACTATGTATTTATTCAATAAAAATATTAAAACATCACATTAATAGTAACAAAAAATTGGGGTAGGAGGATAACCTCAATATCCAGTGACAGTGGATTGTTAAACAAATTTTGGTACAATCAAAGGTGGGATTCTTTGCAGGTAGTAAAAAATATGTATTATCCATAACCATGTCAGTTCTCTTTTTCATTTTAGTCTGCTGACATAGTCACATTTGGAAGGAATGAAGATTGTAAGGAATTGAACCATGAGTCTAAAGGTGGAAAATATTTCATTCAAACGAGTATGGGTAATTTTCTAAGTGTCTGTTCCAATTCCTTTCTACTCCTGTGTTCGAAAAAAAGAAAAAAAAATCACTGCAGTTTGGACCAGAGTTCTGGTTTAATTTTTACTTCCTCCTTTTTTTCCATGACAGTCAACATACAAGTTTTGGTATCAAAGATGTTTTAGCACAAACTTTAAGGAACAATTAGTCGAAACAGACATAGGCTTAAGCGTATCTTACAGAATAAAGATGAAATGCAGCTTTCCCTGTTTCCATTGACTTTATCTAGCCAGTTACTTTCTTCCTCATACTTTATATATTTTATCAAGTTTTCTTTACAGTCAACAGCTGACATAAGGTTTCAAATTATTAGCCACGTCTTACTACAATAGCAGAGTGTACACAGCACACATAAAACAATATCCCTGCAGCTGCACAAATGAGAATAACATTGACCTCACTTAACCAGGTCGCTTTTCAGTGAGAATAAACGATGTATCCCTCTAGTCTAGGTCAGAATGACCTTGACAAGTTTCTAAGCAAAAACGGCTTCCAGTGGTTTTTTGTACCCATCAGCCATGTTACTTTTCTAACTAGAAATATTTCTGGAAAGCCACAGAGATTAAACTCTTTAAATCATGAAACATTTTAGTTGTTGCATTTTACATTGCAAAAAGGTAGATTAATGCCTTCTACAGAGCTAAGCGCAGTGGCTCACACCTGTAATCCCAGCACTTTGGGAGGCTGAGGCAGGCAGATCACAAGGTCAGGAGTTCGAGACCAGCCTGGCCAACATGGTGAAACCCTGTCTCTACTAAAAATACAAAAATTAGCTGGGTGTGGTGGTGGGCACCTGTAGTCCCAGCTACTCGGGAGGCTGAGGCAGAAGAATCGCTTGAACCCGGGAGGCAAAGGAAAGGTTGCAGTGAGCCAAGATCGCACCACTGCACTCCAGCCTGGGTGACAAAGCGAGATTCCATTAAAAAAAAAAAAAAAAAAAAAAAGCCTTCTACCAATGATTTGAATAACCAACATTACACTATAACAAAGTATATGAGTTAGTATGTTTGTACTGACTTAAATGCCCTTCTTCTATGCTTACTCATTTTATTTAGGGTCATACACATGAGAAAAGATAATTTGCAATAAAAATAAATATGATATTCACTATTGTTAACAATCTCAGAAAAATTGGCATTTATTTTTATGTCATATATTTCATACTCCTTCAACTGACAATTCAACTGATATAAAACTGAAGGTTTTATTCTCCCAAGAGAAGAGAGAAGTAAAATGTTCCTGGGAAAATAGTGTGTTTATTGTGGTAGGTGCTTCTATTTTCTTACCCTAGTGAAATGTTGTGACAAATTTCCCTCTGCAAGCAAAAATTGACATTAGGTATACAAAACCCAGGTAATTGTGATTGAAAATCATCCCTCCTTATATATTAAGGTGCTGTTTGTGGGTTATTCAAAAAGTGAGTTTACAGAGATACTTTTAAGAAATGAATTTTATTACAAGGCAAGGAATCATTGTAAATATTTAAACAACAAATTGATACTTTTCAACATTACGCCCTAACCAATTCAAGTATCTCTCTTAGTCTGGGACAAGCATTTTGCCAGTCATCGAATAAAATAATGACTCCTTAGAAAGCATTAACAGGCTGCCATTTATGTAGCACCATAGTTACTGGAAAACTTTGTTCCCTGTTTTGCTGCCCTTGACATATCTTCCTTGAAAGTTCAAAAATTGTCAATAGGCTTTACTTTTAGTTAAATTTCATGGAACACATTTCATCCATAGATGTGGGGGATTGGGGAATCACATGTTTAGGACTGTGGCCACTTCAAACTAAGGGGACGCCAAATCACAAACAGTCATGCAGCTGATCCACTTTGCAATGTTGTCACACTTGCCTAACAAAATATTGTACTACCAACACAATCGTCCTATTCTGCACTGGTAATTAACCTTGTAAAGTTATTTTAAACAAGCCTCATGCATATGTCATAAAGCAAATGACGAATTAAATGTTCAGATATGATTACAAAAGCTATTTTCCTTTAGGATTTAATTCCTTTCCAGGCGGAGCTTCTGTTAAGTAACATTTTATAGATCCATAATGCTGGAAAGAATTTTAAAGACTCCACATACCCCTTGTGGTTTTGTTTTCTTTGTTTTGGTTGAGGCCCAGGGCCATGATATGATTTGCCCAAGGTCACACAGCCAGTTTGTGATGGAATCAGTAATAGATTCTTCTGACCTTGAAGTTAATACTCTTTACTCTGGTCTTTGTCATAGTGTATTAAGCATATGGCCCAACCCGAGAAGAGGAAACATTTGGCCTTTTGGACTAAAAACAAGCATACGTATTTGCTTCTGAAAAATGTCCAAGATTCACTCTTGTTCTACTTCATTTTTCCATTTTCTTTTGCTGCCATGTCCACTAGACCTTGTCTAGGAACTTTCCCATTTTCCCAAACTCACTAAAACCTCCAAAATTCCTTTCATCTCACCTAATACATTTTGACTTGGTCCATGTACTTCAATCATATCATTTATGCTACCTTAGTCATTTGTTCTCCATTCCACTAGGTGGAAGTGATTTTAAAAAATTGTTTACCCATGGAAAAGGGCATGTGGAGATGTGTTCCAAACAGGCAAATCATAAGATATAGAATTTCCAATCAAGGAGCTGAATACACACAGGTTATCAAGTTTATAAATGTATGTAGGGGAATAGCAAACTGAAAGTAAATGCAAAGACAGAGACTGTTATTTCCATTAAGCTTGTCACCTATTAATTTTTAAGGTCTGGAATTATAATTATCAGGGTTAACATGTTTAACCACATTGTCTTCCCTTTGACCCTAATATTGCTACTCCACAATTAATGTAATTGTGGCAAGGATGAATAAATATCACCCAGATATTTACTTAACTACTGTCTTTAGCTATCATTCTCATTCTCCAGTTCTAAAACTTAGAAACTCAGCCCCAAACCATAAATCATTAGTGATAAAATTAATGTAACCTTTCTTTGTTCTAATCTCACACAGCAACTCCTCCTGATCCTGAAATGTACTTAAAGTGGGAAAAAATAAATAATTATAAAGAACATGTATTTCACAGGTTATTATGTTATGATATAAAGAAAATAGAGATAGATAAAAAGACAAAATTGGCATGATTTTCACAATGATTGAGAGCTTCTAAATTTATTTCCCTAGTGTTAATTTTGGGGCTTTAGCATTTTGTGAAGATGCACCAGGCAGCTGGTACATTCCGTTTCCTACTCCAGTTTTACTCAGGTGGCTGCAAGTGAATATGAGTGTCAAATAAATGCACCATAGGATAAATATTCACTTTTTCTCTTGACCACAGTTGGTCACAAATAAGCAGATGAATGGAAAGAGATCATGCAATGGAAGTAGAGAGGGTAATTTTATTTCTCTCCTTGATCATCTCTGAAGTAGTACAGTAGCCCATTATTCCCTTGACTTGACTTTTACAAATTCTAAGTAAATTTGCTTTTATACCCACAGACACACATGCAGATACACCCACATATTTTCTCAAATGAAAGCACTTTAGGAAACAGGCCCTTTTGTGTGTTATTTTCACCTTTTTCTGTGTTATTTATGTTTTATAATTCATATCTGTGTGGCCAGAGGAGCTTGAGTGTAACAGCATTGTAGACAGATGCTGTCATTGTTCCTCCCATATACTCTCAAGCATTCCCAGCTACACATGGGAAGACTGCTTACTGCAAACACCTGTGACTCTCTGCCTGGCGGCTCTTTTCCACTCATGGGACTATATTCCACCCATGTTCAGGTCAAGCCAGAAGTGTCAGAGACTTAATAACCCTGGAAGCAGCTCTCAACTGCTGCTTCCAGTTGGAAACCAGTTATAGAGGATGACAAATACTCCAGCTCCTTCACTCGTCAGTTGAGATAACTCTAAAGCATGTTCTGCACTGTCGTTCAAAGTTCCCCAGCATGTCCATGCTCCAGTTGCCTGCAGTGGTCAACTTACTCAATAACTAATTTATTATTGACTTCCTTCCCTTCCCTGTTTCACTTCTTCACAAACCTACTGGTGTTTACTGGAATCAACTTACAAATATACTTCTTGCATTTGAATCCTTCCTTGTCTCAGATCTGGCTTCTGGAAGAATGCAGCCTGAAACAACCATAGTGGTTAAGAGTATAGGTTCTGGACCCATTTCCAACTCTAACTATACCACATCCTACCTGAACAATTATGAGCAAGATATGCAATTTTCAGTTTCCTGAGCTTTAAATTAAGAGTAAGGGCAATAAGATTATTGAGAAGATTAGTTGAGGAAATATAGATAACGTGTTTATCACAGTAAATAGTACATAGTAAGCGTGTTGACAATTTGTTCTGGTTTTCTATTGCTGTATGACAAATTAGCCCAAAACTTAATGGCTTAAAAGAACCATTTTATTTTGTTCATGATTTTGTGGAAAGGATTCTACTGGGTGGCTTTCTCTTGGAGTCTGTCTGTCATGCAGGTGTAATTGGAAAGAGGACAGAAGTCATCTCAAGTGGGTGCTACATCCTGGTTGGCTCAATCGCAAGGCAGGCACTTCATTCTGGGGCTGTCAATCTCTACACATGGCATTTTCCATGCCATTTGCACTTCTCACAGCATGGAGGCTAAATTCGGAGAAGGAGTAGCCCAAAAGTGAAAGTTCTGAGAGACTCAGGCGGAAACTGCCACCTTTCCTCAGCTAGTTAGAAGTCATACAGCTTCACTTACACAACATTCTGTTGTTTACAGCTGATACTTGAAGGCCAGCCTAGATTCATGGAGAAGGGAATTGGACCTCAGCACCTAATTGGAAGAATGTCTAAGAACTTGTAGCCATTATAATCTGCTATATTGTTGTTATTATTATTATTATTATTATTACCATTTATTGTGGCCAGCTTGTTCTAGCTGTGAAAGTTCATCAAATGTTTGTCGAATTAACACAATTGTGTATACATCACCCCGTCATCAATCCCATTCCAGTCAGTTGCCAAGTCTTATCTTTTCTAGTCACAAACGTTCCTAATGTATACACAATGTCTCTAGATATGTTCAATTTTCTCCCTTGTTATTGGCCCAAACCTTGTGATTTGTGCCTGCATTATTTTTCACCTGCACTCTTATTATACGCGCTAACTAGTCTCCTGATTTCTACCTTGTCTTTG
Source organism: Chlorocebus sabaeus (assembly GCF_047675955.1). Taxonomy (NCBI): domain Eukaryota; kingdom Metazoa; phylum Chordata; class Mammalia; order Primates; family Cercopithecidae; genus Chlorocebus; species Chlorocebus sabaeus. The sequence continues at coordinate 63,591,635 of NC_132918.1, read as the reverse complement.
GTCCAGTTCATCTTAAACTTGATTACCAGATCAATCTTCTTAGGGATCAACCCTAATCAGGTTTTAATTTTCCCATGGCTTTTCATTGCCTGCTTAATAAAATCCAAACTCCATGGCTTGGAACTCAATGTGCAATCCAGCTTTCCAGAATCAACTTCAATTATTCCATTTCTTGAACTCTTTGTTTCAGCATACTAGACAACACATTTTTCTCTATAGTTACATAAGGATCTCACTCATTTGTGTCTTTGACCCTAAATGTGTCACTTCACTCATACCTCATCAAAACCTGTGAAGTATACATCATTACCTCTTTTATAAATCAATGTAACATGAATTAATGTACCAGTATCACCATTTCCTTTTATAGATGAAGATTGTAAAATTAAAAAAAATCAAGGATGACAATAATATAATAGTAATTAATACTTCTATTAGAACAGATGTTGTTATAAGTGTTTTACGTATATTAACTTGCTCAATCCTCATGACAACACCATGAAGCATATATTATTGTTTCATTTTATACTAAGTATAAACTTGCAACTACTTAATAGATTGAACTGACCAGTCTGTCTTGCTATCTTCCAGTATCCACACCAAACACAGAGAAATGTTTGATAAACAATAGTATATTATAAATACAATAGCCAATTTTTTTTGTTTGTTTGATTGTCTGTTTTTAGAAAAGAAATCACTAAGGGGCTAGAAACAAGAAGGACCTAAGAGCCTTAACGTCAAGTCAGTGTCATTACCAACTCAGGAAGTGTCAGAACTCACTTGGTAATAGGACACATAGCCTTGAGCACATACAAGTTGAGGAACTGGAATGCAGAACTCTAAAAATGGTTTATTTGGGGAAAAAGAGATCAGAAAATTTCCATTTACTAATCCAACAGGAAGTTTGTCATCTGCTCAGAGTCCCCGATGGGGAAAAAATTCTCCAAAGAGGAATTATTACTTCAAGGCTGTGCTACATGCAGGTATGAGGTATAAATATAAATATAGATATCATAAACAGTGAAGAAATCCCAAAACAAGCAATCGATATAATATTTGTCCTAAAGCAATAATGGCTTTAGGCCTGAACATCTGGCCTCTGGCATATAGGTCCCCATGAATCTTTGATCAAATACTAAGTTGCACATGTTCAGGTGTTTCATCCAGGATTAAATCAGGATTAAACACCATGGGACTGAGCACAGAAAAACTACTCAGAAAAGAACTATTCTGTAACTCACACAGGACTGGGAAATGTTTTGGTTCTAACCAGTGAGGGTGGAAAGGCTTAACTGAGCATCCTAGGGATTCAGTAAAGATTCTAGAAAGTCTAACCCTTGGGAACAGGGTTATTTTAATCCTAGGCAAAATGCTACTCTAAATCTTTTCTCACAAATTTTAGAACAAGCTTTGAATGGATCGAGGTGACCTGCAATGTAGTTAATTCTCCCTAGAATTAACTACATTTTAGGGAGAAAAACAAAACCAACCAACCAACCAAACAAACAAACAAATCCTCAAGACTCCAGAATTAAGAGGACAAAATTCAAACATTCAAGAATGTTGGATTGACAATGTCCGGCATGCCATCAAAAAGTACTAGCCAGGTGAAGTAACAACATTTGACTCATAATTAGAAGAAAAATCAGACAATACACAGACTAAAATGAAAGAAATAATGCAATTTACAGAGGGCTTTCAAATAACTAGTATGAATACATTCAAGGATTTAAAGGAAAAACATAAACACAATAGGGAAATGAATAGAGACTCTCAATAGAAAATTAGAAATTATAAAAGCAACCAGAGAGAAATGACTAATTGTTTCAGAGATCATCTATTTCTTGTCTACAATAATATGTCCAAAAGATAACAGTAATAATTCCAAAGTGCTAAAGGAAAATAACTATCAACTTAGAATTCTATATGCAGATAAAGTAGTGTTAAAGCTTGAGTGCAAAATCATTTTCAGAAAACAGAGTTTACATCATGAAAATACCTACTAAGGGTCAGAACTTCATTACAAGCACTAGTAAATCATTTACTTCACCAAAAAAAGAAATTGAACTCAGAAGAAGCAGTAGAATACAGGAAGTAATAGAGAACAAATAACTTAAACAATTAAATGTGGTTGACTGTAAATAAGCATTGGCTGTAAGAACAACAATAAAATAAATAATAATTATAGCAGTAACAATCATAATAATAGCTTAAGTGTGGAACAAAATATGAGAGGACCATACTTTGGAAGTCATGAGTGTGACTTAATTTAAAGGATTCTAAAAGTCCTTGTAAATTTAATGTTTGAGAGAAGCATAAAGATATTATCCTCAAACTTAAACAATTTTTTCTCATTGAAGTATAAACTCTAACCTTTTTTAAGAAATAATTTTTAAAACCTCTTGTTCAATAGACAAATTTAACCTTTTAAAGTCAGTTTTATATTTTTAAAATGTAAAAATAAAATAAGATTTTAAAGGAGTAAGGAAACCAGCAAAGGTGGGGGAGAAAAAGCAAAAAGAATAAACAGAAATATAAAACATAAAATACAAGGAGAAATATGTCCACCTATAAGTAAGCTTCAATAAATATAAACAAAAAATACAAATATCATCATATTGTTTATGAGAGACATACCTAAAACAAAATTATACCTAAAAGTTGTGGGATGGTTGGTTTGGGTATCAACTTGACTGGATGAAGGGATGCTCAGATAGCTGGCAAAGCATTATTTATTCTCAATGTTTCAGTAGGCACTGAACCCATCCCTCTACTGCTAGAAAGGAAACTCAGGTGGTTTTACCTTCAATTAGAATGATTGCACTGTCCCAGGTGTGTCTGTGAGGGTGTTTCCAGAAGAGATTGGCATATGAGTCCCTGGACTCAGTGGGGAAGATTTGTCTCTAACATGGGCGAAACCATCCAAACAGCTGAGGGCCTAGATAAAGCAAAAAGGCAGAGAAAGGGTGAATTCTCACCTTCTGTTCCGAACCTGTGCACCCTTCTTCTCCTGCTCTTGGATGTCAGAACTCCAGGTTCTCTGACCTTTGGACTGCGGTGACTCTCCAGTTCTCAAGCCTTTGGACTCATAGTGAGAATTACACAATTGGCTTTCTTGGTTCTGAGGCGTCTGGACTTTGAATGAGCTGTAGTATCAGCCTTCCTGGTTCTCCAGTTTGCAGACAGCCTATTGTGTGACTTCTTAGCCTCCATAATCAAGTGAGTCAATTTTCTAAATCCGTTTTCAAAAGCTCTCTATATATTCTATCTGTTCTGTCTCTCTAGAGAACTCTGACTAAAACACGTCATAAATATTGAAGAAGGAAAAGATATGCTAGGAAAATACTGACCAAAATAAACTACTATAACAATGTTAGTATGAGCCCACTATAACAATATTACTATGAGATAGACTACAGAATTATTAAGTGTGAAGAGAACTATTACATAATATTAAAAGAACAAGCACAGTTTACCGAGAAAGATAAGACTATCCTGATTCTCAACATGCATAAGCAAAAATAGAAAGAATTCTAAGAAACTGACAAATCTTCAAACATACATGAAGATGGTTTACACACCTCTTTCAGAAACTCATAGGTCAGCCAGAGAAATTAAGAAACTTGTAAAGTTTACATATTAAGTGATGGAGTAAAGATGCAAGCCAGGCTGTCTAAACCAAAACTTGACTCCCTGACAGAGATGCGTTTTGTTCCTTCCATCTCTGTATGCTCAAATCTTCAGAAGACAACAAGTTTCAGCTTAAATGTGTCCTTTGTGCACCCTTCCCTCTCATCTCTTTCCATAGCCATGAGGCATCTTGCCACTAATAATAACAATGGTTAACATGTTATAAGTGCTTTATATATTAATCTCCACAACTCTATAAGTAACGTTATTATTTCCGTTCCACAGATGAACAAACTCATATACAATGAAGACAGCTCTTCACTCTGTTCATCAAAACCTATGCCCCCTATGCTACCTCTCTGTAGCAAGTACTTTTCTGTTGGGCTTCACTTTTCCAGTAAGGTTCTTTACCCACAGTAGATGCCAAATAAATATATTTTAAAAGAATCGTATTTTTGTTTTGTTAGATGTAATTTGCTTCAGTTTCCCAAGGAAAGGTGAAGATAATCATGAAGTTGCAATCAGCATATTTTGACAAAGGAAGTAGATGTGAAAAGTAAACAATTTTTATTTGTGCTTAGCCACCATAATCACCCAAATAGCAGACTAGGCCACTTGCCAAATATGATGATTTAGTGGAAAATCTACACAGTATGTAAAGGAGGCATGGTTCCTGGCCTCCAGAAGTTTATATTTTCAGAGACAACTTCAGAAACAACTCTGGAAGACTTGAACGCCCCATATTACTCTGGCTAAAGATATCTATTCATCTTTTAAGGTAAAACAAATATAAATCATTTCATCCTTCCAACAACCCGGTTAGTTAGGTACTATTGCTTTCCACAGTTCCAGATGAGGAAACTAAAGAACAGAGCAATTAAGTAACTTGCTTAAAGTTACAAAGACAGTAGTTGTGGGAGGTGGAATTTTGACCCTGACAATCTAGCACCAGAAACTGCGGTCTTACACAATATCATCTCTAACAAGACTATACGTTTATGTGCATATCGAATCATTTTTCAAAAGTAAAACCATAACTACACACAAGAATCCTGACCCCTGATGACCCCAAACAGCTGCAATTGGCAGTGGGTGCAATTCTTCTCATTAGTGGTGGTGTATATTCCCCTGACCTTCCATCATATATATCAGGTTTGGCTATGTGGTTTGTTTTGGCCAATGGAATGCAGGTAGATGAGACAGTGCACCAATTCAAGCCTAGACCTTGAAATGTTTCATGCATTTCCACTCATCTGTCTTGCACTTGTACCATTGTTATAAGAAGAACATGGCTTGGTTAACTACTGATCCAAAAAGTACAAAAGACTCCTCCCATCAGAAATGAACCTATCCGGCAGCTTGGAGCCAAGCCTGCCTAAGCCCAACCTAGATCAACCAAAATCTAGCTGACCCAGAGACACTGGATTAAATGATTTTAAGCAACTGAGCTAGAGTGGTTTGCTACACAGCATTCTTGCAGCAATAGCTAACTGATAAAGACTGGCAGCAGGGGTTGTAGTACTGACTTTAGCATCAATGACTTTCACCTTCCTCTTCCTTTCTAACAATAGAAATTCCTGAGACAAGTGGGTGTGGGGTCCGAATTAGGAGAATAAATGTCAAAATCAGAAAAGATGCATTTGAGAGTTTTCATTTTCTGCCATGTTGGCATTTTACTCACACATTAAAAGTCCCTGAAATATCGCTTGTTGGCTGTGCTGTCACGATCCATTCTATAGACATTTTGATGCACTTTATTACAAACTTTAAAATCATATTAGCAGCTGTTATTTTATATCACAATGGATTAATAAGATGCATTTTCACAAATAAGACACATTTTAGATAGTTATAAAAAAATTTCAGTGTGAAAATCTTATGCCAGGATTCCACATTTTAAATGACACATTTCCAAATAGCCTAAAGTGAAAATGCTCAAGTAATATGCCTACTTGTACTGTGCTTGAAACTATCGGCCCCAAAACAAACTAGGAAGCACATAACCTTCCTACATATTGTGTTATTTTCTATTGTTGCTGTGACATTCAGGGAAAATACATCTCTTGGTTCTTGCTGTAGGGTAGTTCAGTGAGTAGCACTAAAAAGAATGAAAATACATATTTTTTCAGTTTCCAATTGCAATACTCAAATGATGTACATGAGAATTATCAGAAAAGCATTTATTCCCCTTCAAATATTAGAATAATGGAATGTTCTATTGCCTTTTCACATGAGATAATTAGGAAAGATAAGTTTTTTTTTGTTTTGTTTTTTTTTCTTGGAGGCAATCCTGCTTCCTATGGTGTTGCTAAGGAATAAGGAATTTTCCTTCCAACTGATCTTAAAAGAGATATCTAAGATCTATATCGCCTGTTTATGGATTACAGCTAACTTTATAGTAGTGCATAAACTGTACATTTGAGTGCAGTAAGACACATCCCCTGTCTCACAATAAAAATATTATGGAACATTATATTTCCATATAGTAATGGTACTCTTATTTTACTAGTAGAAAGGTACAGTACTAATTTAATTGACTAACATAAAAGTCTCTCAAGTAAGATCAATACTTTATTTTCTCTACAGTTTTCATAAATGAAGATTTAATTCCACCTGCGTTCCTGAGCCCCCCAAGGCAGTGATCAGGCACAGGTCTGCTGACCACCCTCCTCTCTGTGACACAGACACGAAACCTTCTGAGCAACTTTGTAATGTGAGCAGCACATCTCAACATTGCTGCACATCACGACCACCAGGGAAGCTTTTAAAAGGCACCAATGCCCCAGCTCCTCCTCAGACCAATTAAATCAGAATCTCTAGGGGTGGGTTTGGGGTACTATTATGTTTTTAAAGCTCCCCAGGTGGTTCAAATGTGCCTCCTGTTTCATCATCCACTGACTCAGGCTCTGAATTTTAGGGGGACTTAAGATTTCAGGTAGACAGGCTCATTGCTTGGTGTCTACCCTGCATTCCCGCTCTGGTTGCTAAGGGCAGAAACTCCCTGCTTAGTGCCCACGCTAGGCAGTTTTTCTTGTTGGTGGTGGTTTTTTTTTTTTTTTTTTTTTTAATCCTTCGTACACTGTGGATCTTTATTGCCATTGCTTCAATGCTTTTGAGTGCAGAGCTCCCACCGACATCAGTGGGGGTGCTGCTCCTGGAATGAGTTTGGAATGCACAATTGAGAGCTCCTTGGTGCAGTTGGAGAGGGAATCTTGCCCTAAGCTTTTTACACATACCAGGGTTGAGGTTTCTTTCTTCCTTTGCTTTCTTCATTTTAATTTTGCATCCTCGTGTCTGTGCTTTGTGATTATGAATTTTGAATTTGGAGTTGCTCCTTTACTTTCTCTAAATTTTGCACATATTGTCATTCTTTTTAGGTCTATTGAGATTCACTCTAGGGTAGTTTTTCCTCTGAGTCAGCAGACAGAAAAAGAGAGAAAGAGATAGGCCCAGTTTTACTCCTGGCAGAGCAGATCTAGGCCCACTGAGGTCAATGGTTTAAAACTCACATTCCTCTTCAATGCAATGAGCATACCAAACAAGAGGAATTTTTCAGTTCCTTTTGATAATCACATGTTATTAATCTGGGTAGGTCTATCAGGATTTAATGACACTGGGCATATGATCGTTTTGTAGTGTATGAAGAAAACATTATTTCATGAGGATTTTTAGAAGGGGAAACAGAGACAGTGGCCTGGGTGTTTCTCAAGACTTCCATGGGAGGCGTACCCATGAAAAGTCCTGAGTGAAAAGCAGCTTGCTTTATGAGATTGACAGTTCTACCTTCTCCTATCCTGAAAGGAAACCTACAAACACTGATACTACTCCATCAGACAAAGGGGATAAATTGACAGTTGGGGCCCTTTTCCTCAGGAGCACCACCAGAATTCTACCCTGTTGCAATGGATGATATGAAATGATGCATCTAGTCTTATAGTATACAGTTGGATCTTGCAATTATTGAAAGGGAGAGACAGTATCCAGTGCAGCTACACAAATGGCTTTGAGTGTGTTAGATTATGATGAAGTCTTTCAATTTTCAATTGTTTTGTAGAGTACTTATGATAGCATTAGGTTATGTAACATGCCACCACTCCAGTTATCTTCCTAGGAAAAAGTCAAAGGAATTTTTTTTCTTTTTTCTTTTTTCTTTTTTTTTTTTTTTTTTTTTTTTGAGATGAAGTCTCACTGTGTCACCCAGGCTGGAGTGCAGTGGCACAATCTCAGCTCACTGCAACCTCTGCCTCCCGAGTTCACGCCATTCTCCTGCCTCAGCCTCCCGAGTAGCTGGGACCACAGGCACACACCACCATATGCAGCTAATTTTTTGTATTTTTAGTAAAGACGGGGTTTCACTGTGTTAGCCAGAATGGTCTTGATCTCCTGACCTGATGATCCGCCCGCCTCAGCCTCCCAAAGTGCTGGGATTACAGGCGTGATCTACCGAGCCTGGCTGGAATTTTTTGATAGAGAATATTTTATTTCCATTACTGCCATTTTCTTTGGATAACTATTCTTCAAATCCTCTAATCCAGAAAAACTCAAGATCTATGATGGTTCTCATTATAGAAAATCCAAATTGATGACTTTCTTTTTTTAGAGGAAAATGAATGCTTTCATTGAAAAATCATATTGCCCAGTTGATACTATGCTCTTAACTCTTGCCATAACCACTGATGATGAAGCTCTCATTGGCATGGAATTAACTCCAGTCATTGGATCCCATGAAACCTGCCAGGAGATCTCACTGTGGTGAATTTTTTTTTCTTTAGTCAGTTATTTAGAGGATTTTTTTTTTCAAATAAGATATTTTAAGACGAGATCAGGCGTGTTCAGGGTGGTATAGCAGTAGACTCAAATAAGATACTTTAAATATTTGAGGAAGTGGGAAAGGTAGAATTCAGAACTTAGTCAAATACTGATGTCTTTATTGTCTTCAGAGGAAAATCACATATCAACAATATTTAGAGTATTCCCTCCAAAAGAAACCTTAGAAAAAGATAATCAGCATTAAAAAATTAATACAAAAGCCTCTATATTTCAATTGTTAATTTTTTCTGGCTGCAACTAAAAGGGAGCGGGTTGTGACCAATTTGAGCTGGTAAATACTAGACTTAGACACAAGGTTGGTCATGAATATTTCTGATAATAAAAGAAAAGTATCCAAATTCTTGATAATTACTGAGGTTTTCCCCTTACTTGCTGTCTTTAGCTTAGTGTTATATGACATAGAGATCTGTGAAAAATCATGGATTTTTGCTATGAATTATTTAGCAAAACAAAGGAAAAAGGAAAAAGACAGGCTCATTTCTTTCCTAAATCTAACATACCACTACTCTTACAGCAAAAATAATCAAGCAGTGCTGGAAAATTGAAATGGGAAATTTTCAAATTCACATTTCTATTTGGCCATAAAATTTCCTTGTTGACTCATCAGCCTTCAAAAATGGAAAGGTCATAATAAAAAGCACAGAAAAAGAATCAACTTAAAGGAGATGTGTGGGAAATTTCCCTCCAGGGTTACATTTTTTAAAGGGCTCCAAAATGAGTATAGAAAATGTGGGTGAATATGCTACTGCACATGCACAGTCATTTTGGTGTGAGAGAAACAGCAAGGTAGGTATCTCACGAGGCAGATTGTCTATTCAGTACACAAAGCTTTGCATGAACAAGGTGTAAAAGGTTGTGAATAGGGAGAATCCAGAGCAAGGAGCTCCACTGGGCAGTATCTAAGCCTGCAGCAAACATGCTGAGTTTGGCAGAAGGCTGGGCAGAGATATCTAAGTAAGCAGTGTGTGGTGAAAGTTATTTTAGAATAAATCAGATGCATTGGTTAGCTGATCAGAGCACAAAAGCAAAAGTGGAGCTGCAAGAGACCCCAGAAACATTTATTCAAACATTGGCTGAATCAGTAGCTTTCTTATAAACATGACCAGTGAGTTTAGAAGACATAGGGTGAAAAGGAGGGGAAGAAGACAAGGAAAGAAATGAATATGAGGGAAGAAACAGATCCAAGTATAAATAGTATATGGTTAAGAATTAAGACTACATGGGTAAAAAGGTGAATATCTGAGTAACAGAATAAAGAAGTTAACTGGAACAGTCCCTAATTAATGAATTAGTTAAGTGCCCAAATTAAGTCTGCAAGTCATACTCTACCAACCCTCAGGTTACTTACTCGAGGACTCCTCAAACATTTCCACTGGCAAAGGACAGTGAATACATTCCCTGGAGGCTGTAATGGCAGACCCTGCAGCAATCCTACAAATATGTTGTTTTCTCTCTAAAATAAATGCAAATTGTATATTCTAATCTCCATTTTACCCATGCTTAGCCATACAGGTTTTCCTCAAATCTAGATTGCCTAGCCCAGTGTTCCCCATTAATGGCACAGCTTAGCAAATCCCTCAATACACACTGTAACCCTGAGTACACACAGTCCAGTTTGGAGATAAGGGAGGGAGAAATGGATCTCCAGCTACTAAGGATGAGCCTTGACCTGGACAGAGGACTAAATAAAAGAGGTACCAAGAGCTTGGAGAAACAAAGAGCCTTAGGCTTCTATGAATATTTCATCACAGTTTCTGGGCCACAGTAGGCATGACATTGATGAATTAAAGCAGATTGGTACCTGAGAAAGAACTGTAAGAGTAGACATAAGCACAGCCATGATGGGAGTGAAATATTAGACTGCAGTTTTGATCCAATGCTTTCTTCCAGTCTCCACTCCTGACGTCGCTCAATATAGTCCACTTAATCTAATCCACTCAATCTATTTACCAAACTCTAGCCTGTATGAGAACCACTTGAAGATCTTACCAAAACACAGATTCCTGGGCCCCACCCCAAGGGTCTCCTGCTCAGTGGGACTGGGATGTGCATTTGTAACACATTCCCAGGTGATGCTGATGCTGCTGTCCTGTGTTCCACACTTTAAGAGACACTGATCTAAACCATTTTTTGCTCACTGATCCAGGGAAGGGATGCATAATGGAAATTTGAGAAAAAAACTGAGATTTGAATTTTAAACCCTAGACTTTGCATAGACAATGATTTGGAAATATACTCAAAGAACTGGAAGCAAGTCTTCTTTTCCTGAAGGGAATTGATGAGAGTTTAGATGCTGATGAGGTCCCTGAGGAATGAGCCTAGATTCTGACACCTTCACTATGAGTCTGTGATGGAGATATGGGGGAAACAACAGCTGATGAGATGTGAAAGTATAAGGAACCTACCACCAGTCCTCAAGTAGAGCCCTGGGAATGTGGGAAGGTGGGAAAAGCCCAGAGAAGATATGGGTACCTGGTGTGTCTGAGTCAAGAGTTGGCAAACTATTCCTTAAAAGGGCCAGATAGTAAACATTTTAACTTTTGTATGCACATGGACTCTGTCACAAATACTCAGTCTTGTCATCAGCACAAAAGTAGCTACAAGTGATATGTAAATGAATGAATATGACTATCTTCCAATAAAACTTTATTTACATAAACAGACAGCAGGCCCCATTTGGTCTGTGGGTCATAGTGTGCCCATGCCTGGTCTAAGCCAACAGAGCTTCAGATAGCCCATGAGGGCTTCCTACATTCCAGCATGTTCCAGGGGACCCAAACTCACACCATATGCTAGATGGTAGCATGCAAGTTGGAAAGGGCCTTGGACAGCTTCTCTGAGATTCCAGCAACCAGCATGGTGGGAGAAGTAACCAAGCCCTGGCTCTTAAGGGGCCTTGCTGAGGCGGAAGGATGCTAGGCCTCACATCCCCGCAGTGTCTTGGGATCAGGTAAGCCCCCAGAGCAGCTACAAATCCAGGCAAAGGAGAGAAGGTGAGGGTGACTCCAAATTGATTCTGTTTCCCCAACTCTTGCAGAATGGAGGCTCAAAATAGGAATTGAGTTATGACAGCCAGATTTATGTCGTAGTTTTATGTTTGTAAAAATAAGACATTTTCTTTCAAACTTGATATGTATTTTACACTTGCAACATATCACTAGCCATATTTCAAGTGCTCGATAATCAAACCTTTAGCTAGTGGTTTCCATATTGAACAGTGCAGATTTAGATACCAAGATTTTCCCTTTTACCCCTTCCCAGAACAATCAGACACCTGTCCCATCACTCCTGCCCTTTCTGACCTTAGAGAGAGTTCAGAGAAGGTTGTGTAGGGAGGGTATAGAGTCCAGCGGCTAGAGGTGTGGAAGGAAAATGAAGGAAGGAAGTCAAAAGCCTCCCTCTAGAGCCAGTGAGGAGACCAGGAGGATAACCAAACTCATGAGATAACTACTTGTAAGGAATGTGAGAAATTCAGGTTCAAGTCAAGGTCTGTGTGTCTGATCATTCTAGGAAAAACTGTACTATGGATTAATTTAAGAGGCTGAATATAGTAACATTTCCCAACCATGTTCACTTTTAATAATTTTTAAGTGAAAGATAAATATAGAATAGTAAATAAATGTTATAAAGATAATTCACAATTTGTCAAGAATAGTAAACAAATAGGATAACTTGATGTTCACACTGTCTAAGAGAAATAGCCATAATTTATTTATGTACCCTAGTACATGGCTTATAGTTAAATTACTATCTAAGGATAAAAACTGGAGATCGGATGATTCACCCAGACACTGGTGCCTCAGGCAGGTTCAGAAAAGGGGTGTCCTGTAACAATAGTGCCCTGAGATCCCTGCTGTATGTTGAATGATTTCCCAAGATCTATGTACTTCATCTCTAGTCCAGTGGGTTTGGGAGTTTAAGTAACACTCAGATATGTGAGCCATAGAATCATACAAACCAAGCCAAATCTGGAAGCAGAAAGTCTAAAGCGGAGGGAAGAGCCCCATTGAGCGGTCTATGAAATTTAGAGACATGATTGCTAACACTACACTTGTGAACACTCCACATTGCATTCCCATGGACTAAAACAGCTAACAAAAATCACTTCCTCGGCCGGGCGCGGTGGCTCACGCCTGTAATTCCAGCACTTTGGGAGGCCAAGGTGGGTGGATCACGAGGTCAGGAGATCAAGACCATCATGACTAACACAGTGAAACCCCGCCTGTACTAAAAATACAAAAAATTTAGCTGGGCGTGGTGGCGGGTGCCTGTAGTCCCAGCTACTCGGGAGGCTGAGGCAGGAGAATGGGGTGAAACCAGGAGGCGGAGCTTGCAGTGAGCTGAGATCTGGCCACTGCACTCCAGCCTGGGGAACAGAGTGAGACTCTGTCTCAAAAAAATAAACAAATAAAATAAAATAAATAAAAATAACTTCCTTTTAACCTGTACCAAAACAAGGACATGGTCTTAGATTTCTGGATAAATAAAAAATAATGTTTTTCAATTCAGGAGAAAATATGTCATTTAATGTTTTAAGAAATTACATTCATGAGGTGACAATGGATTAATCACAGATTTCCATTTGGGCAACACCTTCCCTGCCTCTCTAGGATCAATATGGTCCTATCAAAAAATACTGCAAGCTATGTATGTCATTTTAAATGTTATAGTAGCAATTCTTATAAAAGTAAAATAAGCAGGTGGAAATAAATAATATTTCATCTTATCCAATACATCAAAAAATTATTTTGATGTGGAATATAAAACATTAATGAGACTTTTACTTTTTTATATGAAATTTTTGAAATAGTGTCATACTTTACACTTACAGCATGTCATTGGCCACATTTCACATGCTTAATAGCCACATGTGGCCATACTGGACCCCACTACACCAGATATCCTGCGATCACCAGGGAGTAATGAAAAACAAGACCTGCTTTTTGCCAGAAATGGCCAGAGCTCTCCTCCCCTTCAACCAGCACAAAGCTGCTTCACAAACTGTGAGTTCAGTGCAGTCAGCAAATTTCACTGAATGGAGACTCTTAATATCACTGATTTAAACATGTGGCATGTGTGGAGACCCTGATTATTTCTACCCACAAAATAAGAATAACGCTTAGCTGTTAATGACAGCTAAGTGTCAAACAGCAAACACTCAGCATGACACCTCGAGATGATCACATGTGCTTTGTCTTTTTTTTTAAGGAAATTGAAATCTTTAAAAGCTTTCTTGAAATTGAATTCTTTTTATTCTTAGATTTGATAAATAGCATATGTGTTGGGAGGTGGCGGGGGGCGGTGGTGCGGGGCGCCAGGGGAGGGAAGATTCGTGTTTTTACAGCTGACATGTCGCTTGGGAAAAAGTCCCAGGGAAAAATCCCAGGGAAAAACAGTTTGGATGGAGGAGAAAGAAAAAATTTTACTGCAACCCCATCTTGCCTAACTTGCTAGCATCTCCTGCTGCCTGGATATTCTGGCCAAAGTGGTGGGTATCACCTCAGGTCACAAACTGCCAAATAGGAAGATGACACTGACAGAAGTTATTAAAATTTGCCTTGAAAAACAAAATAAAAATATAGATTAGCCTGTGTGTTCAAGGAGCTCTTTTCTTGTACCTAGAGGGAAAGCAGAGGTTACCCTCCTAAGGTAGCAGGCAGCTGGGATTCTAAATGTCCCAGGATTTGGAAGGCATGCCTCTTAGAATCACTCCCATCAACGTATTCACAGCAGAATCAGTGACTTGCCAGGGTTTCTGGGGATTTTAGGAGGGTCAGTGTGTCTTTCTTTTCCACCAAAAGAGAACAAAAGGTGCAGGCCATTTAGGCTATCCTGTCTGGTTTTGGAGCATGCTGATTGATAATCTTGCAAAACATCCCCAAAGGAAGTCAAGCGCATGGGTGTGTCTATACAACCCGAGCCAAAATGGACCAGGCCAAAGATGTTTTGCCACCTGAACGAGTGGTGGGGCTGCCAATTGGCTCCAGAAGGTACAACCAGCACCAGTGGGCAGAAGCTGCTGGACGCAATTTTCAATTCATTATTTGAAAAGGGCTTTTAGAAATCAAGAGTCCAACAATGGCATGGATTTGGGAAGAAGAGAGCTTCAAATCAATGGATCTGTCCAAGCATTGACTGATTGATCTCTCAGGCAAGCTGCATAGGGAAATTCTATATTTTGAAAGATCCCTTCATTCAGTTGATAACCTGTAAGTGCCCAGCACTGGGGTCAGAGAAATGAAAAGGACATGGTCTCAGGTCTCAAATTACTCTTAGTTCATGATGCCATCCATTGCTGCTGTCTAAAATTGCAGTGTTAAATCTCAAATTGGGTGAGTTCAAAGGAGTGTGGCCCATTCTAAGCCCCACATCCATATAGGCTGCCTGTTCCAATAAGGTAATAAAATCAATCAAAACACTAATGATGATACAAGCCTCAGGTCATGCCAACCTTTCCGCCTGGAATTTTTCTCTCCATCCCCTAAGTTTATTTCTTCCAGTTTCCAGGCAGGGCCCTGCCTTCCCATGGTCCCCTCTTTGACAATGCAAACTGACAATCAAAATCTTTCTCTTCTTGGGAACCCTATTACACTGATAGTTAACACTGTCAAGCTACTGTCATTGCATGCATTTTTATCTTCTCGGTAATATTACAAAGTTCTTTAAATTCAGAGGTAAACATAGTCTGCATTTTCTATATCTAGAACTATGATAATTCTAGGTTTGTTGCAAGAATGATGAAAAAAATATGTATTAAATGAATGAAAATTCAAGAATATTAAGAATATTGACAAAGTGTTATATTAAAAATAAATGATCCCAACCAAGAAAACCAATTAAAAAACTATATCGTGCTACTTAGGACTCTAGAGTGCATATGGGATAGGCACAGGAGAAGACACAGAAATGCAGAGATTCCTGATAAAGAAATTCAAGTAGTTGTTGAATTACTAAATTAATATTTAAAACTCAATACATGCATACATTAACTATTAGAAACTACTGGGTTTTGGTTGCATTTATATGCTCAATACAAAAGAATTTACAGTTTGTCAATTTAAAATAAAAAGTCCCAAATGTGTTCTCTTTCTCTAACAGGTTTTATTGTTGTCAACGTTTGATTTAGGTATATAATTGGCTTAAAGTTCTCTTCATGTTGTTGAAGGATTTCTCTATGGTACTCAAGCATCCCTCAATGACATGGACCAGTCAAGCTACTGCACAAAAGCTAACCAAAGCTTTCTCTCAGGGAAAGCCTCCCTTACTTCCTGCCTCAACTGAGTCACCTTCAGCTGATACATTTCCATCTTCCTCACTTTCTACAAACGCAGTTAACAGTATAGTTTCCATTAAACAAGAAAACTCACAAAAATATTGTGTTTCATTTAATGTGTGTAAGAAGATACTAAAAATCAACTGCTACTTCATTTTAGCTATTAGAGACCTACTATATGAGTTTTCTAGAGGTATTTTAAAGAATTAAGAATTTTTTTAAAAAACATTCTTTTTATTTTAAAACATAATGATTGCAGTCAAGTTACTTGTGCTGATGAGAGAGTTAAAGAAATGCAGCCAACTAAGACTTTTAAACCTAAGTATAATCAGTACTCCTGTCTGTCTTTCCCATGAAGAATGGCTCAGAGCAAATTTTAAGTACTCTGGTAAACAGAAATAAGGCAGTTCTTTAATTTGTCTTATTTCCGTTCTTATGGAGGTATTCATGACAATGATATAGAACAAACTTGGAAAAAGAAAACATGAGCAGATAATAAATAATCACACCAAGCAGTCAGGTATCAAATCAATGACAGGCATCCTATCACGGCTGAGAAATAGGAGAAAAAGATAAAGGAATGACCATATTCATGGCCAGCCCCACCTGTGAAAATGCAAGCCTCAAGAAGGAAGAAATGTAAACAATAGATCTAGTTTTGTTAACTTGAATTACTGAGGTTCTGGTCACATTACAAGCCTTTTTCGCCTTTCCACAACCAGGGAAAGGATCCACATCCTCGCCTTGGATTTCTCTGAGCCCTCCAGGAATGTTTAACAGCCCAGTGGCGCATGTCCTGACTACTCTCCTCACTTGAGAAGAGAAAGTTTAAACTTGTTCAATTACCCCTAAGGAATCCCACCTCCTTTAGCTCTTAGTTCTTGTGTCCCACCCACTGTCTAGTTTTTCCTCAGTGAGACAACTGGCAGTGACATTAACAAGCCCCTGCACCTGAAACCAGGAGACTGGTAGTCAGTGAAGAAACGGACCTTGGTGACCTGAGATCCCCAGTACCATCACTGTCCTCAGACTCAAGGAGTGAGGGGTTAGAAATCCCTGTCCCCTGGACTTATGTTTTTCTATCACAGCCCACACACCTTCGGCCCAGGCTCCCTTGTTAAATCACTTTAGTTACACACCTCTCTCTGGTTACACACACATACACAGCATGGCTTCTTTAGCTGAGACATCATCATTATCATCATATTTATTGAGGGATTACTGAGTTAAAGCCTTCTTGTCTATAACTTATTTAATCCTCACAACTCTTTCAGATGGATTCTACCACTAACCCCATTTTATGGGTGCCAAAACTGAGGCACATAAAGAATAAACAACTTTCCCAATGTCACACAGCTGGAAAGTGCAGAACCGGGAGTCAAATCAAGCAGTCCGATTCTAGAAGCCACCTTCTGTTCTGTGCCCAGTACTACCCGCCATTCCCACCCCTGGCTTCCACATCCCAGTCAGAGAGAGGAAGAAGTTACCACAAAACCCACGGAGACCTGGTGACTTGCCCAAGGTCAAGAAGAGATGGCAAGAAATTAGTTCACATGGCATTCATGTGAATTACCCCTATAATAGGCAGCATATGGTGACTTGGTCTGAGTTTTTGGCAGAGGTCTGGCAGAGAATACTCAAAGGACTCTGTCTCTCCTGAATGAGCTCTGTGGAGTTTGGTATACCAAGTCGCAGAGACATCTTCCTCATCCATCCTCCACATTAGCAGTCAGCTCTGCTTCCTTACTAAGCTTTACATTCCCTTTTATAGGAGCCAGCTCTGGCTTTGTCTTGCGGAGTAAGAGCCTGCTCTCATTTTAGCCTGATGTCCCAATGTCTTCTGTGTCTAGTGTTTATTTTTCAGATATAAGGATTGCTGAAACCATTCTAGATGAACTTCTGAGAGTCTGGAGTGTGTCTGGAGACTATATTGGATATAATAGCAAGTGGTTTCTACAATATCTACTGGATCAGAGAGTGTATTTTTGGGCTGAAGCTTATGCATTTTCTATGCCATCTTGCAATTAAAATGGAAAGTAATTATCCAGTTCTAAAATGTGGATGAACTAAAAATTATATTATAATGTTTCCCCATAAGGTGAAGGGGTACCAGAACTACCCTGATTCCATTTATTTTTAATGCCCCATCAAAGAGGAGAGGATTTGCCATTTTGTAAGAAACCATCTAACTCATCTTGAACCTCAGTGAATCCAATGCCTAATTCTATGTGACATGTCTGGTGGTGCCTTATATTTTTGCAAAAATAAAATCCCTCTGATTAAAATTTCACACCTAGCTGAGGACCATGAAACTCTGATTACCTGGTCCAGTCCTAGCCCAGCATTGCCAAAACATTTACAAACCTCAGCACAACTTGAGGGGAACTTGGCCTAGGCTTCAAGTTAGTGGAATCATTCAAAGCCCAAGGCATTTGCCAGGTGGCTGCTTCCCTGCCCTGTGTCAGCAGCTCTAAATTAGGCACATGCTCTTTAAACCAGCCATGAAAATGATCGGCCAATATAGCCAGAGCCCAGAGGAAATATGATCAGGCTGGCCGTGACTGAGGCTAAGGGCATAAAAGAAGTTCATCATTCCTCTTCTTTGTCATTCTCCATGGGTTTGAGGGGAGAGAGCAAAGTTTATTCTCTGAGAGCAGATGCTACAGTTCCGGTGACATTGAAAGAAACAGAAAAAATTGCAAATGCCCAGATTTGCAAATGTTGGTGTTATGAAATAGAGGCAGGGGCAATCTTTAGGCTAACGATATTATAAAATTGTTTGTAAAGCCTGGGGCTTAAACATCTCTAGTGCCATAACTAGCTACTGTTTTAAAAAGGACAATTAGGTTCGCATTTGCATCTTTGAGATAAAGATTTTTATGTCAGAAGTTCAGCCCTCTGGACAGCGTAAAATCATAAGAAATACTGTCTGGATTTTACCAATTGTCTACGAACTTAGTGTTTGGTTATTGAAGATGGTTTGTGGCCCAGGATCCCATGTGACCTCACCCTCCAAAGGTTAAGGATACGGTCTAAAGTATTATCTGTAAGTTTAAACCCTTCTAAAAGTTATTGATGTTCTCAACTTGTATAACCTTGTCTATGCTACCTAACATGCTATATAAAATAGTGTTTTCTCACGTTTATTCTTGAATACTTGCTAGTTTCAAGCATGTTCACTAGTTTTCTAATTAGTATAGTTGGTGAACAAGTTCTATAATCACTTCTTTTGATTAGATAGATTTCAATCATTACCAAGCTCAGATTGTGGTGGCAATATGAAAGATGAATTGATATCTGTGAGATGTCACTGAGAATACCCTAAAAACTACGCAGAAAAAATATGGTGAGGGGTTGAACTGAGGGAGTAGCACAAGGTTAGGAGAAGAGGGAGGTAAAAGGGATCTACACTGCAGCCCTAAAATCATTACAGTTTATCTATTAAACCTCAAAGAAGAATCAAAACTTTCTGAGACCTTTTGGAACTATCTAGAGATCCTTAGCAGAAGTCATGAGTGCTGAGAAAGAAGTAATGAGAGAAAGCAAGGGGTGGAATCTAGGACAGAAGCTTGCTAGGGAAAAATCTAGAATTTGGCAGAGTCATTTGAAAGGATATGATTGAAGAAAGCAGCAAATAGAAGGGGTTCATTTAAAAATATTTGGCACATCCTGATCTGAACAAGGATGTAACAAAAGAAGAGGCGCATGAAATATAGACAGAGACGTAAATAGTGTGTAGGACTAAGGTCAAGGCTGGGCCAATTTTGGAGAGTAAGCATTAGATGCTACTGCAACGCACTGACAGGGTCTCTGAGAATTAGGGATGCATTAGACCACCTGACAGATGCATGGAGGTGTGACCCACACGAGCCCCAGAAATGAACAGAAGAAGCAAAAAAAAAAAAAAAAAAAAAAAAAAAAAAAAAAGAGCAACTGATGACTTTAAAATTAGAAAAACTAAATTTGGGCTTATTATGCCCAAGAGGAATATAGCCTGATGCACAATTTATGCAAATTGATAAAGCTGATTACACAAATTAGCCGAGGCTTTGGCTTGTTTTTTCTCTGGTCAATAAGTCCCACCCCCCTCCCTCCTTTTTTCAAACTCAGTCTATCACTATTGGCATTTACAACAAACCATCTTGTTACTTGTGATGGCCAATTACTTGAAAACACTGAATGGAAATAGTTTCTTATTTCAGGCTCTAGGCCTGGACTTGTAGGACGCTGAATGAGCAGGACAGATTAGAATAACTGGCTCTCCTATAATAGTGACATAGTTAATTTAACATAGCCCAAAATCAGCTCTCAGGAGATTTTCCATTCAGATAACCCTCAACAAAACCCCATCTGAGTTTTACTCAACAGAATGCAACACATTATTTGTGAAGTATTATTAATATGCATCTCAGCCAGTCCTCAGAGCCTAGGAAGAAGAATCTATGGACATAAAGTAAATGTGAGAAACTAAGTTTTGGTAAAATTAGGTAACCTTCCTGATATGGTTTGGCTGTGTCCCCACCCAAATCTCATCTTGAGTTCCCACATGTTGTGGGAGGGGCCCAGTGGGAGGTAACTGAATCACGGGGGTGGGTTTTTCCTGTGCTGTTCTCATGATGGTGAGTGAGTCTCATGAGATCTAATAGTTCTATAAAGAGGAGTTCCCCTGCACAAGCTCCCTCTCTCTTTGCCTGCTGCCATCCATGTAAGATGTGACTTGGTCCTCTTTGCCTTCCATCATAATTGTAAGCCTTCCCCAGCCACATGGAACTCTAAGTCCAATTAAACCTCTTTCTTTTGTAAATTGCCCAGTCTCTGGTATGCCTTTATCAGCAGCGTGAAAACAGACTAATACACTTCCCAAGGTCGCACAGTCAGTAGGGAATAGAACTAGGACTGAAATCCAAGTCTGCACTCCTCTAACAAAAAGGGGTTATCACTTATAATCAGTTATCTTGGCTCAAAAATTGAGTCTGGTTCAAACACTCACCCTAGTATGTGTAGTTTTAGAGCATGAAAATACACTACATGATGGGCAGGAAGGCTCCCTGCAGGGCCTCTGGTGAGGGTGGTGTGCTGCAGCGTTCAGGAGCCTAGGGTTAGAAAGTCCTGCTGCTTAGGTATCTGTATGGATCATGAAAAGAAAGTTAATATCTCTCAATCCCAACTTTCTCATCCATACAACAAGGATAATATTATACGATACCTTCCTTATGAGTTATGTGAAGGCTAAATGAAAAAAATTAAAGCACGTAAAACACAATACCTGGCCCAGAGAAATCAGTCAATAAATCATTAACTATTACGACATTCTTAGTGACAGAGAGAACCCATGTGTTATTCAACAAACCACTCCTGTAGTCCTAAGTAGTAGCTACTATTGACATACTAACTCATCAAATCTTTATAACCACTCTATATGAGGTAAGTATTATTACTAGGCCCATTTTACAGTGGAGGAAGTGGGACTTTGGGTAAGTCACATGCCTTTGGCCACAGAGCTGGTGCAGGGCAGGCAACGGCCAGCAGCTGGCCCTCACTTCATCAGTTTATGGCAGCGCTGTTGCATTCAATCACCCTGCTACCAACCGAAGCCTCTAACCACAGACTGTTGCTCCTTCTTCCCTGCTTTGCTTAGTTTCCACATGGATTTAAGCAGCTGTTAGAAGCCAATCTATCCTCCAGAACAGTACAGCCCACTATTAATAAAACAGAAGCCATGTGACCAATGATCATGATTCTAACAACAAGCAGAAACATGGACTCTGACAGCCTTAAAAAGATAAATATTCCCAGATAGAAATCCCTGATCTCACAGTGACTCATTTTATTCTACTTTCTTCTCGTATATTTAGAGCGTTTTCTTTGACGAGGCATACCATTTCCCATGAATGAAAAATGGAGAAAGTAGCAAGGAAAGGGAATCCCATCTAAAACAATAAGAGCTCTGTCTTGTTCTTTCCTCTTCAACCTGCCCACATGCCAGCTGTGAGCTTTGATGGCTTAATAGGACCTCCCCATGACCAAAGGACAAAAGAACTCTCTGTCAGTGTGGTGGGACGAGTATTGCCACCAAGGTGCAGATTTAATTTCTCCAGTTTGGTGACATGTGACTGATGATGAGGTCACCAGGACAAGGAAGCAAGTTGGGAGGAAAAATGAAACACCCTGAGTATTAGCAAGAGATTTAAATAAAAATGTGTTTCCTTTTTAGAGTATTTTTTATGAAGTATTCTCAAGTCATTTATTATTTTATGAAGTATTCTCAAGCCATTTATTAAAGCATTTGTAAAAATCTCCCTAGTAAATAGAGATCACTTATTGTTTCTCACTGTCACTGTTCTTAGCAGTAATAATTTGTCCAAAAAAAAATTAGCAAAAATTGGGACATATTTTTAAATCATAGGATACATGACGAAATACTGCATATGTGAAATACAAAGATGAATCATTGAAAAAAATGTTGCTGTACTACACATGACTCAAAGTGGGAAAGGCAAAAGCCTTGATAAGAATTTATCTCCATGCAAAGAGAAGAATTGAAAAGCAAAAGTAGAAACAGAGTCTTCTGGTATACAATTATAGCTTTGGACATAAAGCAAGATACTGGAATTATATGTTAATATTAACAGGACAATGGCTTTTCCTTCCTTTCAATTATTGTGTGTGAACACTTCTGTAGAACCAGATGACTGCACTTAGAATAACACTGAGATCTGAAGGAGTGCGCTGGGAGAGCAACAAAAAATTCTGAGTCTTAGGTCCTAAATTACTAAGAGACAACATTAATGGAATACTTACCTCACTACTTACAAATATTAACGAGTACTTAACTTAAGCTTGAGTAGATATAGGAAATATAAATTCCAGGTATTACCAAGAGAATAGATACACAAAGGTGAACATCCTTTGTCTCACATTTTTGCTAAAAGTTTCCTAGTCTTTTATTCCCACACACACTAATATGAAGGGGCCAAATTTAAAATCCTATGAAAGAATTTGTTTCACCAAACTCTAGAGGAAGATGGTAGACAAAGTAAACAGGTGAATTATAACATCTCAAGACTTCTATTGAATTTTCAGAGGTGAATCCTCTGAAGCAAACTACCAGTGTGACATTTAGAAGGGTCTGTTTGTTAATTTTCTCTCTTCATACGCCCCACTGCTCAGCACCTATACTATTCTCAATGAAGTTGGCCATGACCTCCACGTCACTACAACCAATGGGTTGTTTCATTCTCAAATTCCTTGATCACTCAGTAATAGTCAACAGCATGGACTCTTGTTCCCCTGGCATCCATAACACCACACTCTTGACTTTCCTCCTACCTGTCTAGATACTTCTCCTTAGTATATTCTCATCCTCTTTTATCCAACTTTCAATTTCAGAGTTTCTCAAGGCTTGATCCTGAAGCTTCCTGCCTTCTTACTATCAACTCTCTTCCTCAGGGAGCTATTGATGTCCATGGCTTCTATTACTTTCTATATACCTATGACTCCCTGATGTACGTCTCTAGCTCAGATGTCTTCCAGTCTTCACTTGGATGTCTCAAAGGCACTTACACTAAGCCAAACTCATGATCTTTCCCCTCATCTTGAACCTTCTCTCATTTTTCTGAACTCAGTCAATAACATGTCCATCTACATAGTTGCAGAGGCCATAAACAAGTCTATTCCTCATTATCCATCAATTTCATTCTTAAAATATTGCTAGGGCCTTTCCCTTCTTGATTTCCACTGTGACAACTTTCATCTAAGCTTCTTTCACATTTCACCTGAAATATCTTTCTAATTTATCACTCCATGTCTTCCCTTGAGGCCCTTGCATCCATTCTCCCTTTAACAGTCAGGATATTCTATGAATATGGAAATTTGATCTGGGAACTCTCTTAAAGGTCTTTAAACTTTCTCATTTTTCTGAAGATTAAAAACTCCCATCTTTAACATGGCCTGAACACAAGGGCCTGCAAAATAGGGGGCAAGTTATCTTTACTGCATCCCTGCAATTTCCTGCTTCAACCACACTTGCCTCTTTTCTGTTCTTCCAAGGGGCTATATTCATATCTGCCTACTTTGGTGCCTTGTACATGCCTGGGCCTTTTCTCCTATTCAGCCTTTAGAGTTCAATGCCACGTTATATCCTCAATAAATGATTTTCTGACCTCTCAGCCTAGGTCAAGTCTTTTTTTTAGATGATTATTTAGTCTGTGAACTTTTCCTTCATAACACTTATCATACGTGTGCTTATCTATCTATCTATCTCATATGCACTTAATGTGGTCAATAAATGGATACTCATCCTAATGAACATTGGCCCAAAGGTTCCGACCAGGCAACCTGGGTAGTAAGAGACATTGTAGGGCATCTGTGATAACTACTCTGGTAGATTAATCGACAGCCAATTAATAACTTCTCTGTATTCACACTCTTCACAATGTGACTTTGCAAATCATTGCATCAAGTATTAGAGTTGATTTCCCTACCTTTGAACATGGACTGGGCTTGAGATTTGCTGTGGTGAAAGAATGAATGAGGGAAGAAGTGACAGGGTGCCAATTCCAAGCCTAGGCCTCAAAAGCCTTTGCATGCTTTCACTCATTCTTTGGACCTCTGCTTTTGCCATGTGAACAATACCAGGATTACTTATCAGATAATGAGAGATCCTCTAAAGCAGATCCTAGCCTTCCTAGCTAAGGTTTTCTTAGAGTATGAAGCTTCTACCTAACCCACCATCTGACCACAGACCCATGAGCAAGTCCAGACACACTCAGTCAAAGCTGGCACAGATTAGCTGTACTGCTCAGCTAAACTATAGACCCATTAGAAACAATAAATGGTTGTTTTAGCCACCGAGTTTTGGGGTGATTTGTTACACAGTAATAGCTAAAGGATTCAGCTACCAGCTAAAACTTTCTCTATAATATACATTTTATCCAAAGTGTATGTATTTGAAGCCTCAAATTTTTAGCTATCAATAAATACCAGTGCCTTATTTTCCTTTCCCTCTTATCCGGCTGGGTAAGTGTATATATATTTTTACAGGACAGTGAATTCATCACCAAATATAGCCCTCTGAAAAGAATATAGGTGAAAGTCACTCTATATTTACAGAGAAATTTTATCAGACAAAAGCATCAACAGAAAAGACATGTTTAGTCTCTATTAATCACACAGCTGGAATTCTGGTTGGCCTGGGGTTCAGCCTTCATTGGTGGGAGGGAATGTGTCAATTCTTCACCTGTATGTCCATTGGTTTTTGGGTCTTGAGGGCCACTGAGTGGAGTTTGATTATAAATTTGCTGCCTTATATCTACTGTATCCCCAAATCTACAGAGAGATAGAGAAATTTCTTGGCAGAAAAGAGACTAGAATATTGATAGAGTCATGTGACAATAAAATATATCTGAAGGACAAGTATCAATGTACCCTTGACCAAATAGTGGGAGGGGGCAGCAGACTCTGTGGGAACTCTCAATTGGTCCCGTCTAAGGGTTAGAGGTGACTCTGGTTTTAAATTCAGCCTTTAGTATGCATCAGATTCCATTCTGATGGACTCATCCAGTTACTGGAGTATACCTTGGAGTAAATAGCTCCATGTGTATATATTGAAAGAGATAAACAGTAAATTATAAATAGAATAAAAACTTGAGTATGAAAAATAAGACATCAACATTTAGAAGGAAATATGGGAGAATTTAGTTAGAATGTTATGTTAGGACATTATCTCCTAAACAAAATGCAAAATTTATAAAATCATAAAGGAAAAGATTCATATATTTGGCTGCATGAAAATTCCAAATTCTGTTCAGCAAAATTACCACATACTAAACTAACAACAGAAAGGCCATAGACTGTCACACAAACATATATAAACACACACACACGGAATCTAAATGTATGGAAAAGGATCAGTATTCAAAATATACAAAGAATTCTTCCAAATCAATCAGAAAAAGCCAAGTACTCCCAGTGAAAAAATGTACAGAGAATATTAATAGGAAATTCACAGGATAAGAAATCTAAATGATTCATAAAAATAGGAGAAGATACTCAGTCTCACTAAATGATTTGTCCACTTTACCTATCTGTTGGCAAAATTTTTAAGTCTCACATTATCAGGTGTTGAGCAGATTGTGGAAAAGTATAAACTATCATAAACTACCAATGGGCATATAAATCTAGGGAGCCACTTTGGACAGTAGTCTAGCAATGACTAGCCCAATCCAGCAATTCCATTTCTAGCTATAAATTCTTTTTAAAAACTGTATTGCACATGTACAGAACAAAAAGTTCATTACATCATTGTTTCTAAAAAGAAAAAAAAAAGAAATCTAAAATGTCCATCAATAAAGTGTGAGCTAATTAATTTGCTGTGTTTGTATATAATGAAGTACTACATGGCAATTAAAATAATTTACATTATATGTATGAATATGGCTAAATCTCTGAAAAACATAATGTGGAGTG